>NC_134357.1:438389775-438552275 GCF_048569485.1 Anomaloglossus baeobatrachus | reverse complement strand
ATCTCATCCCATTATGGCCTCTTTCTCCTGCAGATCTCATCCCATTATGGCCTCTTTCTCCTGCAGATCTCATCCCATGTGCTCCTTTTCCCGTATAGCTCCCATCTTATGTGGATCCTCTCCTTATAGCTCCCATCTTATGTGGCCTCTCCCCATATAGCCACATATAGCTGCCATCTTATGCAGCTCCTCTCCCTGCATCTTCGGCTCACTGAGCGCTTACCTGCTGCAAGCATCGTCAGCTTCTCCTCTCTCCTCCCTCCTCCTCCGCGGCTCGTCTCTGCACGCTGACAGATGGCAGTAGGAGGAACTACCTCCCCACACTGCCGTTACCTCTCTGCAGCGTCAGCACGTCGCTACATGCCGGGGCAGGAAGCAGACAGGCTCCACTGTACTCGGAAGTGAGGCGCGGAGGTACGGGGATTCATTTGTGTCAGTGTCTTAAAGAGACACTAACGCAAATGAATACAGGGAACCGGGTCGCCGCAGCTGTTTCTTGCTGGTTCTGGGAACCGGCTATTTTAACAACCGGTTCTCCAGAACCGGACAGAACCGGCTGAATCCCACCCCTGCCTGGAGGTGTGTTTGGGGTGATTGTCCTGTTGAAAAATAAATGATGGTCCAACTAAACGCAAACCGGATGGAATAGCACGCCGCTGCAAGATGCTATGGTAGGCATGCTGGTTCTGTATGCCTTCAATTTTGAATAAATCCCCAACAGTATCACCAGCAAAGCACCCCCACACCATCACACCTCCTCCTCCATGCTTCACGGTGGGAACCAGGCATGTAGAGTCCATCCGTTCACCTTTTCTATAAAGACATGGTGGTTGGATCCAAAGATCTCAAATTTGGACTCATCAGACCAAAGCACAGATTTTCACTGGTCTAATGTCCATTCCTTGTGTTCTTTAACCCAAACAAGTCTCTTCTGCTTGTTGCCTGTCCTTAGCAGTGTTTTTCTAGCAGCTATTTTACCATGAAGGCCTGCTGCACAAAGTCTCCTCTTAACAGTTGTTCTAGAGATGAGAAGGTGTGTCCAAACTTTTGGTCTGTACTGTACCTTTATAATAATAAAGAAATATCCACCAGATTTGATATGTTCGGCTTTGGTTATTCAGGCTGAGAGCTGGTTTGTGTGATCGGTGCACAGTGACACAAGACCTAGCTAAGAAGAAGCAACAAGAATACGAAAACTGTCACTTCCACAATGTTCAGCAGATCTCCTCTCTAAGTGAGTATATACCGTACACCCCAATCCTCCATTAGATTCAAAAAAACAACTAAACTCTATTTATTTATTTTTTTGTAAATTTGTCCAGCATGAAAAGTTATGAAAGTTTGTAAATCACTTTATTAGGGGGCTTGTCTTCATTTCTATTAAAAATTGCATGTAAATGGCTTCCAAACGTGCTTTTTCCCAGTCTATTTGCCTGCCTTTAGCTGCATTGCTATCAGAATGTACTCATTTGGAGTACTGATGATGGCAGTGATGGGTCCGTTCAGTATCTGTTTGTCACTGCAGGAGATTGTAGGAGGACACAGACGCTGACCCTTTCACTGCCATCATCTGTACTCCAGAGGTGTCTGGCAGCAGCTTACGGTACTTTTTCTTTCCCCACTCAAACCACATGTATGCCCAGTGTGGATCCAAAACTGTGGATCCAAAACTGTGCAAGCAGCCCTTTTTTTTTTTTTTTTGCAACTATCATATTTTATTTCGTCAAAGGGTCACCTAGGCTTCAGAGGTGTGCATAGCCCCTTCTCTCTCCTCTTTTCTTAGTTACACTCCGTTAGCCTTTTGTGCATGTCTAATAAATGCGTAGTTATGGACTTAGTGTAAATGTGGAATGAACAGGTTTAGATTTAACTTTTACAAGATCTTTTCCTTTCTGCAGCCAATGAAATTAATTTGTTAAAGGAAGAGAACAAGACCCTGCTGGATGAGCTGAGGAAAGCCAAATGTGTGGAAATGAACTCCAGGTAGAACAGCATTTTACAGATCTTTCATTTAAATGGTCACTGTCACTTCAACAAACAATCAATAGTAAAAACGAATATAAGAAACTTTGTAATAGGGCTTATCAGAGAGAGATGCTTCTTTCTCCACTTATGAGCCACTTCTCCCTCCTCCAAATCCCCGGTTATTGAACTTCACCATTCACTCTGAAAAACTGATCAAATTTGTCATAATCAAAACAACACAACTTCCAGTTTACGGAAGGATCAGATTACAGCTGCCTATGGAAGTGTAACAATGAGGTACAGACATATATAGATTACTGCGGAATTCTAGTGTTTTATTCCCAGTGCTGACTTCAGAGCTACACTGCTCAGTATTGCTGTATAAGGCTACGTCCCCATGATGAGCTTTTGGTGAGTTTTTGACGCTGTGTATTTTCACTGCCTCAAAAAATATGCAGCGTCTTACAAATCCAGCAAAGTGGATGGATTTATAGAAATCTCCTGCCCATTGTGCTTCTATTCACACAGCATAACCTGACCTGCGGTGCACGTTTAAAATCTGCAACATGTCAATTTCTCTTGCAGCTACGCTGAGGTTTTATACAGTATTTTTTGGATTATAAAACGCACTTTTCCTCCCAAAAACTTGGGAGGAAAATGAGGGGTGCGTCTTATAATGCGAATGTAGCTTACTTGGAGGTGGAGAATGGGGGCTGTGCTAGCTGCGGTGGGGCTGTGCTGACTGCGGTGGGGGCTGTGCTGGCTGCAGGTGCCGTGCTGGCTATGTGGAGCAGGGTGGTGCAGCGGTTGAGATGCTCTGTCGGTGGTGCGGACTTCAAATAATGACACCCAGAGTAAGCGCGTGTGCAGATGGAGCTCTAGGCCCAAAATCTCATCTGCACACACGCCACCTCTGGCTCATTGATCTCCCAGCAGCGGACTTAATGACGCTTGGAGGTGGCCCCTTGGGCAGATTAGATCTTGGCTTGTCACCGCTTACAGAGCATGTGACACCTGCTGCACCACACAGCCAGCCTGGCGCCTATAGCCAGCACAGTTCCCACCACTGCTAGCACAGTCCCCACCGCAACCAGCACAGCCCCCACCACAGCCAGCACAGCCCCCAACGCAGTGTCTGCAGCATCGCCCTACTCCAGCACCGCCCCTGCCTCCTGTGACCCTGCTCCACCGCCGCTGCCGCCACCCCCCAGTAAGACACCACTGGAGTATAAGGCAGTCCCCCCTTTTTTTTACCTTTTTTATCTCTAAATTTGGAATGCATCTTATAATCAGGTGAGTCTTATAAAACAAAAAATACTGTAAGTATATCAAAGTCTTGTCAAAGCCAAATTTCAGGAAGTATCAAAAATAAAGCAGCAATATTTAAAACCTGACCATACCAAAAAGAGACAAAAAACACAGCATCAAAGATCGATAAAAATGCATCCAAAAATGCATGTAAAAAAAAGTAACTTAATTTACATAATAGGTGCAGAAATTCTGCAATATCAAATCTCATCATGGGAGCGTAGCCTGACAGTCTCCATGTTGCTGCTGCTTCTGAACATGTGCTATAGTGACAGAGAGCAGGAATCCCTCATGTCTGTGTGTAATGTATATGGAAGACCTCATAGCAGCCACTCTCCCTAACTAGCTCAAAGACAAATCAAACCTAACGACAGAACTTATGTGTCGCCCTGGGCAAGCCAGGGGACACAGGTCACAACACCACCACACCCCACACTCCAGGTAGGCACATCTGCTAACCAGAAATCCTTGTTGCCTTCCTCCAGGAGTCTGTTGATGCACACCAGGGGGTGGGCCAGGCGGTTGGCTCCGCCCACCGAGGAGCTCACAACTCTGGAGGCAGGAAGTAACCAGGCAGATTAGCCCAGGGAGGGCAAGAGTGCAGTTCTGTCAGGGAGGAGGAAGTGGAAGGAGTGAAGAGTAGCCCAGGCAGGGCTTGAGTAAAGAGCAGTCAGCCCAGGCAGGGCAAGTGTGAGGAGCTGAAGTGAGAAGTAAACAGCTAAGTGAAAGTGGTGAAAATAGAGAAGTGTAAAGGAGAAAAGCAAGTAAAGTACAGAAGGAAAGAAAGCCTGAGAGCCCAGCTTTGTGGAGGGCCAGAACAGCAAGGTCAGCGACGGCGGTGACTGTCCGGAGGGGGACCGTTTGGAAGTTCCTGGAAGGACCCCGTTGGCTGTGTGCCCGGTGGTCTGGAGCAGTGTTCCGAAGGACAGTCAGCACCAGGGCAGGGGCCTCTCGGACCCCGGCAAGGCTAGGAGTCGCCAGATTTGCCAAATCCGTCAGTGAAGGGGACGTAGATCCCCCAACAACCAAGTCCCGATTGACGGCAACAGCCCGACCATTACCGGGGAGACACCGCCACCGCCAGGGCACCAGTTTCCCCAGGGCCAGCGCCTGCGGGCAAAGTGTAGAGCTCCTCCGGCCCAGATTGCAGTCGGGGAGCGGGTAACCGGAGGGAATCCACCGCTACCATCAGACAACACAGGTGCAAGGAAGAGAGACGTCACCGTCACCTACCGGGAGTGCAGGTGCAGCCGTCTGTGGGACCGTCCTACCAGCCGTTGGTTTACCGTACAAACTGTGTCCGTGTCTCAGGCTGAGTGAGTACCACAGTGCCGCAAGGCACAGCGCTGCCCCCGCGTCCCTGCGCCCACCGGGCCCTACACTTCACATCTCTTCACTGGGCCCCGGGATCACCAACCCCTACCCACGGAGGGGCAACACAACACCTGGCTGCTCCGCATCACCATCCCCGGGACCCCCATACTGAGCAGCGGTGGTGCAATCACCACAACCGTGGGTGGCGTCACGAACTATAACAATCCCCACACCCAACAAACACCCCCCTTTCACTCACGGGCGAGGAGTGTCGCTCGAGACACCCGGGATCCGGCCCACAGCTCGAGCCACCAGGAGCAACTGCCGGACCCGAGCAGAAGGGGTGAGCGCGGTGTGCTGACACCCTCCTCCCCGCCCGCGACACTTACACATGGAAAAACGGTGAAGAATGCAAGATAGATCTATACAGAGAGTGAAAAAGTATTGAATGCGTCACCAACGTAAACATATTTCTAAAGTATATATATTTAAGGTGGTATTGACGGGAATTTCTCACCAGATGTTGGTAACAAACCATCCGATCCACACAGGCAAAGAAATTAAACCATAGATGTCCATAAATTTAATAATGTGTAATAATGAGAATTTACACAGGGAAAAACACACTTGCTAAAATTTGTTTAGTACTTTGTTCAAAAGCCTTTGTTGGTGATGACAGCTTCCTCATGTATGGAGAAAGTAGTCGCATACATTGCTCCGGTGTGATTTTGGTCCATTCTTCCACACAAACACTCTTCAAATCCTGAAGGTTCAGTGGGCTCCTTCTATGAACCCTGAGCTTTAGTTCCTTGCATACATTTTCTATTGGATTCAGGTCAGCTAATTGGCTGGGCCATTCTAGCACCTTTATTTTCTTTGTCTTAAACCAATTGAGAGTTTCCTTAGTTGTGTGTTTGGGATCATTGTCTTGATTAAATGTCCATCCCTGTTTCATTATTTTGGTAGATGACAGCAGATTTTTATCAAGAATGTTTTAGTACATTTGTCCGTTCATCCTTCCTTTAATCATATGAGGTTTGCCAATGCCATATGCTGAAAAACAGCCTCACACTATGATGTTCCAACATTCAAACCTCACTGTTGGTTTGGTGTTTGGGGTGATATGCAGTGCCTTTTGGCCTCCAAACATGGTGTGTATTATGGCATCCAAAGAGTTAAAGTTTGTTCTCATCTGACCAGACTATATTCTCCCAGTATTGCACAGGCTTGTCTAAAACTGTTGAGCAAACTTGAACATGCATTTTAATCAGCAATGGAGTCTTGTGTGGTGAGAGTGCATACAGGTCATGGAGGGTGAGTGCATTACTTATTGGGTTTTTTTTAAACAACTGTACCTGCCAATTCCAGATCCTTATTTAGCTCTCCACAGGTGGTCCTTGTGTCTTATGGTCATGTCACACACAACGACAGCGATGATGACGTCGCTGCTAAGTCACCATTTTCTGTGACGTAGCAGCGATGTTGCTAGCGATGTCGCTGTGTGTGACATGCAGCAACGACCTGGCCCCTGCTGTGAGGTCGCCGGTCGTTGCTGAATGTCCTAGACCATTTTTTGGTCGTTGCTCTCCCACTGTGAAGCACACATCACTGTGTGTGACAGCGAGAAAGCATCGAACTGAATGTGCAGGGAGCCGGCTTCTGTGGACGCTGGTAACCAAGGTAAATATCGGGTAACCAAGCAAAGGCTTGGTTATCCGATATTTACCTTCGTTACCAGCGTCCGCACGCAGCTTCTTGAAGCCGGCTGCCTGCTCCCTGCACACGTAGCCAAGGTACACATCGGGTAACTATAAGCAAAGCGGTTTGCCTATTAACCCGATGTGTACTCTGGCTATGAGTGCAGGGAGCCAGCGCTAAGCGGTGTGCGCTAGTAACCAAGGTAAATATCGGGTAACCAAGCGAAGCACTTTGCTTGGTTACCCGATATTTACTTTAGTTACCAAGCGCAGCATCGCTTCCACGCGTCGCTGCTGGCTGGGGGCTGGTCACTGGTCGCTGGTGAGATCTGCCTGTTTGACAGCTCACCAGCGACCATGTAACGACGCAACAGCGATCCTGATAAGGTCAGATCGTCGTGGACATGCTGTCCATTATGTCATCGCCGATGTGTTGCCATGTCTGCTGAAGACCCCTGTGCCTGTCATTACATTACTCCTGTGAAAGTTAGCCTGTAGCTAGTGTTCATAGGAGATCGTGATTTTCGCTATACACAGCAGTACTGATGCACTGCTGTGTATAGTACAAGTGATCGGATGATCGCAGGTTACAAGGACTAGTAACTACCAGGGCTGTGGAGTCGGAGTCGTGGAGTCGGAGTCGGAGCTCATTTTGGTGGAGTCGGAGTCGGTATAAAATGCACCGACTCCGACTCCTAAAATATATAATAAATTGGGGACAGGAGTGCAATGCAGAATGTGCTGAATATTTTACTAAATAATAACATTTAGTATAATGCTTATATTTAAGTGAAACATTTATTGTAGTACAATGTGAACATCAGACATTTAATTGTTTTTATGATACAATAATCAAGATATTTGGACAGAACATAAAATATTTATTGGAATACAACTTTAGAACACAAAAAACTAATAAATTGTAAATATGTAATATATATATATATATATATATATATATATATATACACACACAGTGTATATACACACACAAGATATATATGTAATCTACTGTATATTACATAGTGTATTACATATTTACAATTTATTACAGTTTTTTGTGTTTTAAAGTTGTATTCCAATAAATATATTTTATGTTCTATCCAAATATCTTGATTATTGTATCATAAAAATTATTAAATGTCTGATGTTCACATACACATATTCATGTACTACAATAAATTTTTCACCTAACTATAAGCAATATATGTAGGAGCCGGAGTCGGAGCCGGAGTCGGAGTCGGAGCCGGAGTCGGAGCCGGAGCCGGAGTCGGAGTCGGTGCAAGAGAATTTGAGGAGTCGGAGTCGGAGTCGAAGGTTTGGCTTACCGACTCCACAGCCCTGGTAACTACAGTAAATAGTGAGAAAAGTGAAAAAATATGAAAATATAAAAACAGTTAATCACCCCTCCTTTAACCCATTAAATAGAAAGCAATAAAAAAACACATTTGGTATCGTAAAAGTTTGATCTATCAAAATATAAAATAAATTAAAACATTTTTTGTTGTTAATTAAATGCAATAGGAGGCGATCAAATTTTCGAATCTACCCCAAAATGGCATGAGTGAAAATGTCAGCTCAGGGTATAAATACAAGCCCTCACACAGCACCATATTCCGAAAACTGAAACTTATGGGAGGTACAATACAAGGCTTATTTTTAGGAATGGTCGGAGATTCAGATGGCACTGCTGAGTCCAAACTGAGATACTATAGCTGCAACAATAGCATCTGCAGCCCCTCGTGGGAGGGATTAGTGAGCGATTCATCTGCTCTGTGTTAAGTGGTCCCTAGCTCTGAACAAAGCTCGCCATTGTAGGAAATTCCCTGGACTAAATCCATATGTTAGCATATAATAAGATGTAAGGGTGTGTACACGTTGTGTAGAACAGGTTCCACCAGTCTGTAATCGGGCAACGTTTGTTTCCAGTGTAATCACTTTGTTTTGAGCAACAGAGACATTTTCTATAATAACCAGGTAAATATATTATTTCACAATTTTTTGGTAAGGAGGGTGGGAATAAACCCGACTACTCCTTGCAAATGTCACTATATGTTCAAGTAACTCAATTTTTTCCTCCCCATAGTTTTTTCTATCTATATACAATTGAATGCATACCTGCAGTATTAACTATTGCCACTAGAGGCTGCTGTAGTACTACTATTATAATTTTAACCCTTCCACCCCCAAGCCTGTTTTCACCTTCAGGCCAATTTTTTTCATTTCTAACCAGTGTCACTTTATGATGTAACTCTGTAACGCTGCAAAAGATCCCGGTGACTCTGAGAATCTTATTTCGTGACACATTTGTACTTTGCTAGTGGGAAATTTAGGATGATATTTTTGCCTTTATTTGTGAAAATTGGCAAAAACAATTTACAATTTCGCAATTTTCAAACTTTCAGTTTTTATGCCCTTAAACCAGAGAGTTCTGTCACACGAAATAGTTAATAAATAACATTTACCACATTTTTACTTTATATTAGCTCAATATTTTAAACCTAATTTTTTATTTTTTTTTTAATTTTTAGGACGTTAGAAGGGTTAAA
Organism: Anomaloglossus baeobatrachus; assembly: GCF_048569485.1. NCBI lineage: Eukaryota > Metazoa > Chordata > Amphibia > Anura > Aromobatidae > Anomaloglossus > Anomaloglossus baeobatrachus. Next base: position 438,543,442 of record NC_134357.1, on the reverse strand, counting down.
AGTTTATCAGCAATTTTTCGTTTCTCCAACAAAATTTACAAAATTAATTTTTTTAGGGACCACATCACATTTGAAGTGACTTTGAGAAGCATAGGTGGCGGAAAATACCCAAAAGTGACATTCTAAAAACTGCACCCCTCACACTGCTCAAAACCACATCCAAGAAGTTTATTAACCCTTCACGTGCTTAACAGGAATTAAAGCCATGTGGAAGGAAAAAATGAAAAATTTACTTTTTCCCACAAAAATGTTGCTTTAACCCCAAATCTTTTATTTTCACAAGGGTAGCAGGAGAAAATGCACCATACAATTTGTTATGCAATTTCTGCTGTATACATATGTGGTAGAAAACTACTATTTGGGTGTACGGCAGGGCTTGGAAGGGAAGGAGTGCCATTTTGGATGCAATAGGTAGCAGACACTATGTCACATTTGAAGAGGCCCTGAAATGACAAAACACATGAAAACCCCAAATCCAACCCTATTTTGGAAACTATACCTCTCGGGGAATTCATCTGGGGCATCATTGAGCATTTTTAACCCTCAAACAATGCACAGAATTGTATAACATTGGGCTGCGTAAATGAAAATTACCATTTTTTTCCACTAAAACTTTGATTTGGACCCAAATTTTTAATTTTCAAAAGGGGTAAAGGGAGAAAACAAACAATTCAATTTGTTCTGAAATTTCTCCTGAGTTTGCCAGCACCCAATCTGTGAATGAAAACTAATTTTGAGGCACAGGGCAAAACTCAGAAAGGAATGACGTGATTCAGATGACCTTCCCAATGGATCCCTTCAGTATAATGAAGCAGCAGTATTACTCTGGACTTCATTTGGCCTCTGTTCAGCGTTGTCCTTTTCAGAAGTGAACAAAACTGTGGTTGTGCTTTTATGCACCCTTGAAAAGACGGACACCAGCGGATCATAGCACAGACTACTGTGACTCCATCTGCCTTATTATAGGGAATCCTCTGTCAGGGGTGCTGTGTGAATCACGTATTTTAGAGATTTACACGGAAACCTGATGTAAGTGTTTAGCATAGAGCACAGGATAAATGTGAGCCAAGCCTTACTGCGAACTGCGACGGAGAATGAACAAATCAATAGCAGGTCAAGAATTGCATAGAATTTTTTACGCCATTCATGTAGTATAATTGATTAGGCGACTTTATTCTTCGTATAATTACAGTGATATTGGATTATGAAGTTTTTATGTTTAGCTACTATTGCACACTAAAAAACTTTTTTTTTCTTTTTTTCTTTTTTAAAAAGTTTTGTATCTCTATATCTTGAGACCTATAATTATTCTGTATTTCTGCCAAGAGTCATGTGAGGGCTTGTTTTTTGCGTGATGAGTTGACATTTTTATTGGTATTTTCAGGCACATTTATGTGTTGATAGCCAGCTATTCCGGTTTTGAACGTAAAAGAGTAATTCAGGTATTTTTGTGGGGGATTTTTTTTTTATGTTCATCGTGTAGTAAAAATTAATAAAACAGCTTTATTTTTCGGGTCAATACAATTTATATAAATGTCACATTCATTTTTTAATGTTTTCCACTTTTACACAAAACTATTTTATAGAAAAATTATTGCTTTTGCATCACTATATTCTGAAACCTATAGCTTTTTTATTTTCTTCGGATGAAGCTCAGTGTGGGCTTATTTTTTGCAGGATGAGATGACTTTTTCAGCGATGCCATATTTACTTGCATGGAACTTTTTTATTGCGTTTTTTCACTTTATTTTTCGTAGGTACAATGAAGAAGCAGCATTTTTTGCCGTATTGTTTTATTTATTTTCTTACAGTGTTTACAGAAGGGGTTAACTAGTGTGGCAGTTTCATAGAGCGGGTCGTTCTGAATACGCCAATACTAAAAATGTGTACTTTTTTGTTTGAACATAAATTTTCATATTTATTGGTAGAAAAAAATTAGCATTTTTTATTTTATTTTTTTTTTACAATTTTTTAATTTTTTTTATTTTTTTTTTACTTCGTCCCAGGATGTAGCAAATAAAGGATCGGCACTCCAAACTTCATAAACGATTAGAAGGGATCTATTCCATAAGTATTCAGGATACAAGCAAAGAAGGAACGTGTTTTTGGCTAATATGTCTTTTTCAAAGTCAAAAACGCATTCTTCTTTGCTTGTATCCTGAATACGTATATGGTTATTTGCAATCAACTATCATTTTAAATAGAAAAATATAAAATAACCAGTATATTCGAAACAAAACAGGGTATAAATAAAATATTCTAATATTTTTAGCGACAGGAGCAGGTCCAGGAGTCAAACCCCTGAAAACAGTGTCACCCCCGAGGCACAGCAGCCCGGACTCTCCACCGCAAATCAGAAAAACTGCACTGAAAAGACCAACAAAGACGGGGAGACGCCAGAAATGATCCCTGAACGTCAAACGACTGAAGGTCAGACACTACACTTTTGAGATCTGTCAGCTAAAGTAAGGAGATAAGTGGCTGCCAGACAATTCTGTCGCTGCTTATCTTCTTGGAGGACAAAGCATCAGGCTTGATAAAATCCAACATGATCCTTTCATGCCTCCATAACCATAAGAGATCTGCCAACGTATAGCAGGACGTTTGTGTGAATGGGAAACTGATTTGATAACGGCATAACGCTTACATCCTATATTTTTATGTCAGAAACATGTGCAGCCATCCTAAGACTGTCGCCAGCAGTGAAGCATTTACAGGGGCTGGATAATGACGCTCGCCAGGCTGACATGGTATGATATGTGTGACCACAAATAATCCATAATCATACTTCTATAATATATCATCATTTCCTATAAGGCCAGGAATTTATAGAATAACTAGCTGTACTACCCGGCTTCGCCCGGGTTAATAACTGCTGTTAACAAAATAGAATGTATTAACAAAAATGTATTCTGCACACAAAAACCGAAAAAAAAATAGATATAAATGTAATTATAATGTCTGTCTCCCCCTCTGTATATATCTCTCTGTCTCTCTCTCTCTCTTTGTCTGTCTTTCTCTTTCCCTGTCTGTCTCTGTCTGTCTCTGACTGTCTCTGTCTTTCTTCTCCGTCTGTCTCAATCTCTTTCCCTGTCTGTCTAGCTATCTCTTTCCCTGTCTGTCTATCTCTGTCTCTTTCCCTCTCTTTCCCTGTCTGTCTCTTTCCCTCTGTCTCTTTCCCTGTGTCTGTCTCTTTGTCTGTCTCTTACCCTGTCTGTCTCTTTCCCTCTCTTTCCCTGTCTCTCTTTCCCTGTCAGTCTGTCTCTTTGTCTGTGTCTGTCTTTGTGTCTGTCTCTTACCCTGTCTGTGTCTGTCTTTCTCTGGCTGCATTGTGACATGCCAAAATTCCATTTAAGGGCGTGGCTGCGCATTCTTCTGAAGTTCTGGCTGCACTGTGGCTCCCAGCTCCATTCGCTTTAATGGAGGCAGGTTTTTTGGTGAATAACTGTAAAGCGCGGGGTTAAAATTTCCCCTCAAAACATAGCCTATGATGCTCTCGGGGTCCAGAAGTGTGTGTGTGCAAAATTTTGTGGTTGTAGCTGTGACGATGCAGATGCCAATCCTGGACACACACACACACACACACACACACACACACATATATACATACATACATACATACATACATACATACATACATACATTCATTCAGCTAGCTTTATATATTAGATTGCCATTGCCCAACTAAGTGTTCAATGACCCTCAGAGTCCATCAGTTATGATGGGCTATGCATTATATGCTTCCATCCGAAAATTTTGTCTAACATCACCATACACATGCACGCTCCGCTCAGTTGAGCATTCATGTTTTTTCAATGGATACAGGGGAGTAAGCTGCTCTCAGACAACTCTTGCAGTGATTTATTTCCCTTAACAATTATACACTGAAATTCAACTCCCCCCGATTCTTCTGGTCCCTGACATCATTTATGTCCACCAGCCCCACTGATATTTGGACTCCTCTAGTGGCTGAATATCTCTGTAAGGTCTAAAATGGCAAAATACAAGTCTAGGTTGTGATGACCCAGGGTGGACCTACAGCTAATTGTATGTTATTCTCTAGACTATGTCTGGGGTGCAGAAACTTTTCCTGAGCACACAGAACCAGCAAAGAATATCAAACCAGCTCCACGGGACCATTGCTGTAATGAGACCAGGAGTGAAGAGCGCCCCCAGCGTGCTACCATCACCCATCCATAGGCGGAGCCCAAACTACGAATCGTGAGTTACCTGCTTTATATACTGGAGTTTAAAAATATATAGGATGGCATTACATGGCTCTGTGGGGGTGTTAGGTATATAGATTCTGAGTGTGAGTGATATATTTTTATGGCTGAAAATATCATTAGTTTCTTAAGCTAATTTTCGTTATTGCAACTTTGTTTCTTCCTTCCATCTTTCCGAAACCCGTATTCTTTTTTCCGTTGCCTTGGCCATATGAGAGTTAGTTATGACACCATGCAATTTACCATATAATGTGTTGAAAAACGGAAAAAAAGTGAAGTTACAAAAAATGCAATTCCGCCATACTTTTTTATAGGTTAATTTTCAGGGCATCCATTGAGCATTAAAAGTTACCTGGCAGTACAACTCTCCAGGCCAGTATGATTATAATGATACAAAAAATTATAAGTTTTTTTATTGTATTGGCTTTAAAAAATTCTGAATTTAAAATTGTGTTGCCATATCCGGATATTTTCCTATTTTGTTTTACCATTGATAGAGTGGTGTGAGGGTGTCACAAACCACCGGGGGGGTCACTCAGAAATCCCCCGCGCTGGCTACCAGTACGTCACAATCGGGGGGTAACAAGTGGGGGTCACCCCTCCTTTATACCTCCCGACCGACAGACAGAGCACGTGACGCGCTCTCTAGCGCCCCTCTTATAGTCAGGCCAATTATGGAATTGCCCGACAATAAGCAAGGAGGCCGCTATACTACTTATGCCGATTATTGAAGGGTCCCCGGTGAGAGTAAGGTATATATTCCCCCGACCTCCGCGGGCGGAATATATAAAATCTCCCCGAATCTCACTGGCCTCCCCACAATAATCCTTGGCACAATTCGCTGCCACCAACCGATTTACGGTAACTATTAGCCGAACACACAGACGTGGGATTCAAGATCGAGATAACAGAACAGCCCAAGATTAATTATATAATTTAATCAGCCTAAAGCACACTAGAAACTACAATATATACAATAGGGAATCTACAGAATATACATATGTCAGAGTACAGTTACAAGCAAAGCATGGGTTACAGACAGGTATGCAATTCAATCAGTTACCTTGTGCGTCTGGCCACAGGGGGGCGCTGTAGACCAGGTTTCCAGGAACTCCCACAGATGTTTCCTGCACGTGACCCCCAGCGAAAGAACACTGGAAAATGGCCGAAGTAGGGTTATCAACCTGGACAAATCCAGGTCCCCTCCTACCTTCGTGACCTCAGAGGGAGCACTGCTCCACCCCTGGCTGGAGTTATGGACAAAATCCACAACATGGAATATGGCCATAACTTGGCCTGGGAGCGTCGTAGGCGGACGCCAATGCTCTCATTGTGACAGTTATGAATTTAGCTACAGAACGAGGGGACTCATGACCTGCCTGCCAGTTCCCCATTGGCTGATATCACGCCTAGGGCATTTCCCAATGTCCTGCTCCCATAAAAAGGGTGTGCCGGCATCGTCCGCATGCGGAGACACCATTTTTATGGTTGCCGTATTTATCGGAAATATGGCTTGCGAGATATGAACCATTTTTTACTGGAGTCGTTCTGTCTGCTAGTTCCATAGCCTTGCTAATGAGATACAACTCTTGTTACAGGGTGACGGCAGGGAGTCATCCTGTGTCCATTGTTCCCACACCACCTCATCTCCATATCACAGGAGATGGCCATGGGATTTGTTGCTAAACCAGTTGTGTGAAGGAAAGGGGGGTGACACCAGGAGAGGGCTTCCTGACATAACTTGAATATCATGATTTATCGTCATATCTCCGGATTTACCTCACACCTCCCCCCTTTTGAGGGCGCTAGGGGGCAGCACACTCCGGTGTTCCCCCGTGCGCCCGTCCGCGACCTCTCCTTGTCGGGACAGCCCGTCTGCGTTACCGTGGTCACGGCCCCTTTTGTGGCGAATGGTGAAGTTGTATTGCTGGAGCGCAAGGCTCCATCGCAACAGTCGCCCATTCGTCCCAGAGACGGTGTGCAACCAGCTGAGGGGGTTGTGGTCCGTCTCCACGATGAAGTGGCGCCCGTATAGATAGGGTTGCAGACGCTGCAGGGCCCACACTATGGCCAGGCACTCCTTCTCCATTGTGGAATAGGCCACTTCCCTCGGTAACAGCTTCCTGCTCAGGTACAAGACTGGGTGCTCTTGGCTCGCAGAGTCCACCTGGCTGAGCACCGCACCGAGGCCGAAGTCACTGGCGTCGGTCTGTACTACAAACGGCCGCGTGAAGTCGGCTGCTTGTAGCACGGGCGGGCTGGACAGGGCGTCCTTTAGGGCCCGGAAGGCTGTCTCGCAGTCCATTGTCCAATCGACTGCAGAGGGCAGCTTCTTCTTGGTGAGGTCCGTCAGGGGCTTTGCCAGGCTACTATAGCATGGAACAAACCTCCTATAGTACCCAGCGGTCCCCAAGAAGGACATCACCTGCTTCTTGGTCCTGGGGGTGGGCCAGGATGCGATGGCCTCCACTTTCTCAGGCTCGGGCTTCAGTGTTCTCCCACCTACCCGGTGACCGAGGTACTGGACCTCGCTCATGGCCAGCTGACACTTTCCCGGCTTGATGGTCAAACCTGCCTGGTGGATCCGCCTGAGCACCTGTGCTAGATGCTCTAGGTGGTCCTCCCAGGTGGGACTGAAGACGGCAATGTCATCCAGGTACGCGGCCGCGTACCCTTCAAGTCCCTTGAGCAGGGTGTTGACCATCCGCTGGAAAGTGGCAGGGGCATTCCTCATCCCGAATGGCATCACCGTGGACTCGTACAGTCCAAATGGGGTAATAAAGGCAGAGCGTTCCCTGGCCTTGCGAGTCAGGGGGATCTGCCAATATCCCCGGCTCAGGTCCATGATGGTCAGGTACTGAGCCCCGGCCAACTGATCGAGCAGGTCATCGATGCGTGGCATTGGGTACGCATCGGCGACCGTGACAGCATTGAGCCCCCTGTAGTCCACGCAGAACCGAGTGGTTCGGTCCTTCTTAGGGACGAGGACTACAGGCGAGGCCCAAGCGCTGTTGGATGCCTGGATCACCCCCAGCTTCAGCATCTCGTCAATCTCCTGGCGCATGTGTTGCTGCACCTCCAGGGAGACCCGATATGCTGAACGCCGGATCGGGGGATGATCCCCAGTGTCCACGTGATGGACAGCCAAGTCAGTCCTTCCGGGCTGGTTGGTAAACAACCCCCGGAAGGGGTGTAGGGTGGCCCACAGCTGGGACCGTTGGTCCTCCAAGAGCTGGTGGCCAACCTCCACATCCTCAATGGATCCGCCTGCCCTAACCTGGGCTAGCATATCCAAGAGGGTTTCCGCTTCTCCCTCCTCGGGCAGGTTGCACACGGGGAGCGCACATGCCTCCCGCTCATGATGTGCCTTCATCATGTTCACATGGAAGGGCTTCCGCCTTCCACGGGCAGGGTCCAGGGTGACCAGGTACGTCACAGGGTTGAGCTGCTGGTACACGAGGTATGGGCCTTCCCAGGCTGCCTGAAGCTTGTCCTGTGGTACGGGGACCAGTACCCACACCTTTTGACCCACTTGGTAGGTCCTCTCACAAGCGTTCTGGTCGTACCAACGCTTCTGATCGGCCTGGGCTTGAGCCATATTGTCGTGTACCAGTTGCGTCAAGGCCTGCATTTTGTCCCGGAAGCGCATGACATACTCGATAACCGACACTCCAGGGGTGGCCAAATCCCCTTCCCAAGCCTCTTTCACCAGAGCCAGGGGGCCCCGCACACGTCGCCCGTACAGGAGCTCAAACGGTGAGAATCCTGTTGAGGCCTGTGGAACCTCCCGGTAAGCAAATAACAGGTGTGGGAGATACCGCTCCCAGTCACGCCCATGGGAGTCGACCAACATCTTAAGCATCTGCTTTAAGGTGCCATTGAACCGCTCGCACAGGCCATTAGTCTGTGGATGGTACGGGCTGGCCACCAGATGTCGCACCTGGACTTGCTTACAGAGGGCCTCCATCAGCTGGGACATGAATTGGGTCCCCCGGTCAGTGAGCATTTCCTGGGGAAAACCCACTCGGGAGAAAATCTCCAGCAATGCGGTGGCCACCTTGTCAGCCCGAATGGACGACAAGGCCACTGCTTCTGGGTACCGGGTGGCATAGTCCACTACCGTCAGTATGAAGCGTTTCCCGGAGCTGCTGGGGATGGCCAGCGGGCCGACCAGATCCACAGCCACCCTCCTGAAAGGCTCATCGATGATGGGCAGAGATACCAGTGGGGCTTTGGGGCGTGGCCCCGCCTTCCCCACTCTCTGACAGGTTTCACACGAACGGCAGTAGGCAGCCACATCGGCCCCCATTTTTGGCCAGTAGAAATGCTGGTTTAACCTGGCCTTGGTCTTAGCGATCCCTAGGTGTCCGGCCATCGGAATCTCATGTGCGATCCGCAACAACTCCGTCCGGAACGGATAGGGTACCACCAACTGTCGGTCCCTGGGCCACGCCTCCGGTGAACCCTGCTGGACCGTGGCCCGGTACAGCCGTCCTTGGTCCCAGACCACTCGCTCCGGGTCCGAGTCCGAGGGAGGCTGTGCCGCCTGCTCCTTAAGAGCTTTCAGGCTGTCGTCAGCTTCTGACGCTGCCTGAAACCCCTGACTAGATGTGGCCAGAATCGACGAGACTGTCACATCTTCGGTCAGTACCCCGGGACCTGTGTCCTGGCCTCCACCTGACTCGGCTGCCACTTGGTCAGAAGGGGAAGAGCTATCGGACCTCCGGGAGGCCCCTTGGCTTCCAGCACTCCCACTGCGGGTGACAGCGGCCACAGCCGCTGCGACCGTGGGTCGTGCCTGCTCCTCCTCCGTTCCTGACCAAGTCGCCGGTTCAGGCAGACCTACCTGGCTTCCTGACACCCCGGTTGTGGGGGAACCATGCACCGAGATCTTACCTGGGAGCACTTCCGCTCCTGGACCGGCCCCAATCTCACCTGCCTGTTCCCCTCCTGCAGCAACAGAACCCCGCTGTGAAATCTCTGGGGACCCCACATTTGCTGTGGTAGCCCCCACCCCACACACTGGTCCTCCCCCTGCAGCACCCTGCTCTCTGCTTATCCCTGCAGAGGGCAACAGATCCCAGCTCACAGGCTGATTACTTGTAGAGGCATTGTCACACCTTTCTCTGACCCCCTCCCCTGTCGCAGCTGCAGCTGTGTGTGTGTCTATGGTGTCTATGCAAGCAGAAATATCAGAGTTCACTCCCCCCTCTCTCACATCATTCATAGATAACACATTAACATTGTCAGGAGTCATGTCAGTACGGGCTGAAGGTTCAGCCCTTGGTGGGGGCCCAAACTGGGAGGTTATCTGCCCCAAATCTGTCCCAAGTAGCACGTTTGCAGGGATCCGATCAGTTACCCCCACCTCCCTCACCCCTCGCCCTGCGCCCCAGTCCACATAAATGTCCGCAACAGGCAGCGCCGGGTCAATGCCTCCAATCCCGGAGACAGCGAGGGTTTTTCCAGGGATCAAGTCTTGGGGGGACACCATCTCAGGCCGCACCAGAGTCACCTCCGAGGCGCTGTCTCGCAGTCCTATGGTCACAGACCGGCCGACGGTGACAGGTTGGAAGCTGTCCAGGGACCTACCACCACCCCCACCCACACAATACACCTTGGGCGGCCCTTGGGACGGGGACGGAGCCGGGGCCTTGGGACGCTGAGGGCACATGGCCTTGAAGTGTCCAGGTAGGTTGCACTGGTGGCACCGTCTTGGTTCTGCCACGGGCCTGGAGAGGGGAGTTGAGGGGGACACCCCCTGCAGTCTAGGGGCAGGTGGGGCAGTCGCAGAATTCATCTTACCCCCTCTCCAGGTGCTGCTGGTGGCTGCTCTCCTGGCTTCAGGAGCCCGATTGTTGGTGTAGTCATCGGCCAGGGCAGCTGTAGCCGTGGACCCCTTTGGCTTCTGGTCTCGGATGAACTGGCGGAGATCCTCAGGGCAGTTCCACAAGAGTTGCTCCGTGATGAACAAGTCCAGGATCTCCGGTCCGGTGGAAAGCTGCAGGCCTTGGGTCCAGTGGTCGGCAGCTCGGGCAAGTGCCCGCCTGTGGTCAGCCCAGGAGTCCTTTGGTCCCTTCTGTAGGCTCCGGAACTTCTTGCGGTAGGACTCTGGGGTGAGGTTGTACTGTTGGATCAGGGCCCGCTTGATGGTGTCGTAGCCCTGATCTGCCTCAGCAGGCAAGTCCCCAAGGATATCCAGGGCCTTACCCCTTAAACGGGGGGTCAGGTATTTGGCCCACTGCTCCTTGTCCAGATGGTGCTGCAAGCAAGTCCGTTCAAAAGCAGTCAAGAAAGAGTCCAAGTCTCCATCCTTCTCCAGCACTGGGAAGTCCTCAACACGGACCTTTGGAAGTTTGGTGTCTTGAAGGTCACGTGTGGCTGATGAGGGCCGGAGCTGAGCTAGCTGCAGCTGGTGGTCACGGTCTGCCTGTTGCCGTCGCTCCGCAGCCTCACGCTCTGCCTGGCGCTCTTCACGCGCTGCCTGCCGCTCTGCCCTGCGCTCTGCCAGGAGTTCCTTGTAGCCCTCCTGGTCTCCAGCCTGGAGAAGGGCCATAGCCATTTGAAGAAGGCTATCCGAGCCTCCCAGGCTCGGTGGAATGGCACGTGGTGATCTGCGGCCCGCTGCGGAGCCTGGTGATTCACTGTCCATTGCAGAGCGGAGGGCTGGCATCTGGCTCGTTGAGGACCCTTGGGTGAGCTGCTCCTCATCTTGTCCATAATTGCTAGGTTGTGCAATGTCCTCTGCAGAGCTGTTTTCTGGCGTCGAGCTCCTGGAGGACTCGTGGGCAACCTCCTCATTACTGTCCACAGCACCGTCCTCCCTCTCTTCGGCTCCTGCCTTAGCATTGGCCAGTTGCATAGCTCTGCTCCTGGTGCCATCAGCCATTCTTGCAGACTTTTGGTCGCTGACACAGAACTGACACCTGATGCCTCCACACACCTTACAGTATCTGCACTCTGACACTCTAGTGTTGAGCTAGTCTGAAGACCCCAGCAGCCACAGCTGCTGCAGGCAGTCTTTAGTGTCTGGGAGTATGGGTCTCACACTCACACACACTATTATCTCGATCCCACCGCTATGCCACCAATATGTCACAAACCACCGGGGGGGTCACTCAGAAATCCCCCGCGCTGGCTACCAGTACGTCACAATCGGGGGGTAACAAGTGGGGGTCACCCCTCCTTTATACCTCCCGACCGACAGACAGAGCACGTGACGCGCTCTCTAGCGCCCCTCTTATAGTCAGGCCAATTATGGAATTGCCCGACAATAAGCAAGGAGGCCGCTATACTACTTATGCCGATTATTGAAGGGTCCCCGGTGAGAGTAAGGTATATATTCCCCCGACCTCCGCGGGCGGAATATATAAAATCTCCCCGAATCTCACTGGCCTCCCCACAATAATCCTTGGCACAATTCGCTGCCACCAACCGATTTACGGTAACTATTAGCCGAACACACAGACGTGGGATTCAAGATCGAGATAACAGAACAGCCCAAGATTAATTATATAATTTAATCAGCCTAAAGCACACTAGAAACTACAATATATACAATAGGGAATCTACAGAATATACATATGTCAGAGTACAGTTACAAGCAAAGCATGGGTTACAGACAGGTATGCAATTCAATCAGTTACCTTGTGCGTCTGGCCACAGGGGGGCGCTGTAGACCAGGTTTCCAGGAACTCCCACAGATGTTTCCTGCACGTGACCCCCAGCGAAAGAACACTGGAAAATGGCCGAAGTAGGGTTATCAACCTGGACAAATCCAGGTCCCCTCCTACCTTCGTGACCTCAGAGGGAGCACTGCTCCACCCCTGGCTGGAGTTATGGACAAAATCCACAACATGGAATATGGCCATAACTTGGCCTGGGAGCGTCGTAGGCGGACGCCAATGCTCTCATTGTGACAGTTATGAATTTAGCTACAGAACGAGGGGACTCATGACCTGCCTGCCAGTTCCCCATTGGCTGATATCACGCGTGGGGCATTTCCCAATGTCCTGCTCCCATAAAAAGGGTGTGCCGGCATCGTCCGCATGCGGAGACACCATTTTTATGGTTGCCGTATTTATCGGAAATATGGCTTGCGAGATATGAACCATTTTTTACTGGAGTCGTTCTGTCTGCTAGTTCCATAGCCTTGCTAATGAGATACAACTCTTGTTACAGGGTGACGGCAGGGAGTCATCCTGTGTCCATTGTTCCCACACCACCTCATCTCCATATCACAGGAGATGGCCATGGGATTTGTTGCTAAACCAGTTGTGTGAAGGAAAGGGGGGGTGACACCAGGAGAGGGCTTCCTGACATAACTTGAATATCATGATTTATCGTCATATCTCCGGATTTACCTCACAGAGGGTTTACTTTATTATCTGATTTTAGGGTTCATACAATGATTTGATTGCTTTTCTTTGCGTTTTTTTTTTGGGCAGAGGTGCTTTGACCGAAAAATGGCAATTTTGGAATTTCGGGGGTTTTTTTTCTTGACATTTTTGGTTAACGTAAGATCAAAATCTAAAGTTTGAACCAAATGTCAAGAAAAAAATAAAAATTCCAAAATTGCCCTTTTTCGGTTCTTGTTGGACTTCAAAATATTACCGCTATTAACAGATGTGGCGCTAATATTTTGAAGTTCAACAAGAAAAAAAGGGAAGGCGGCTTCCGGACTGTATAAAAACTTCAATAATTTATTAAAAAGGGCATATTAAAAACTAATTTTTCAAACAGGCATCTGGTATCTTACGCGTTTCGAGCGTCTACTGCTCTTAATCATAGATAGCAAATGAAAGAATTAGCAACAATTTATATACAAATGAAAAATACACAGATAAAACCAATTTATTGCAATGATTATTGAGCATGATTTGGATTACAATTAGCATATTGCACATCCCTGCAAGGTAGAGAGAGAGAAAAAACAATTCTCTCCTTGGAGGACTAACAAAGCTGAATACAATGCCCCTACTGATCTGAATAAGAATTCCTTGTAATTAGGAAGGCAGATAAGGGGGGTTGTGGTGTTGGATGCTGGCTTGTATGATATGGAGGTGCTTTCCATCTTAAAGGGAACCTGTCACCAGTTTTTTGCCCTATAAGCTGCGGCCGCCACCAGTGGGCTCTTATATACAGCATTCTAACATGCTGTATATAAGAGCCCAGGCCGCCGTGTAAAACATAAAAAACACTTCATAATACTCACCTAAACCGGTCACTGCGGTGGATGTGGCTCAAATGGGAGTCTTCGACCTCCGGTGCCGGTGCCTCCTGTTTCGGCCATCTTCATCCTACTTCTGAAGCCTGTGTGCATGACGCATCTATGTCATTCACACTTGCCGGTCCTGCGCAGGCGCAGGCGCACTACAATACTTTGATCTGCCCTGCTCAGGGCAGATAAAAGTGCGCCTGCGCGGGACCTGAATGCCAATGAGTGTGTATGACGTCGGACGCGTCATGCACCATGGCTTCAGAAGATGGAGGACAAAGATGGCCGAAAAAGGAGGAGTCGGCACCAAAGGATGAAGACGCCCATTTCAGCCACATCCACCACAGCGACCGGTTTCAGTAAGTATTATAAAGTGTTTTTTATGTTCTACACAGCGGCCTGGGCTCTTATATACAGCATGTTAGAATGCTGTATATAAGAGCCCACTGGTGGTGGCCGCATCTTATAGGGCAAAAAACTGTTGACAGGTTCCCTTTAAGTGATACTCATACTTACAAAAAGGTTTCATGAGACCCTACTCCTCTCTGTAAAGAGAAACTATTATCATTAGTATGGGAGGGCTCCAAGTCTCCAAGCAGTTGCAAAACTACAACTCCCAGCATGAAATTGTAATTGAGAGTTCTAGTTTTCAGGCTGTTAGACACCATTCAATGATGGTTCCCGTACAATGAAATTTCTTATAGGTTCATTCATTAATAATGACTGCATCTTGTTTACTCCACTATAGATATTCCAAGGAACCCCCAATGGAACCGTGTGGACCCTCTTTCCCGTTTGAACCTTTAAAACATGTGCTCTCAGAAGAACAATTCGCCCTTTTGAAACAACACTACATCCAGAAGCATCTGGCACAACGTGGCACTGGGTTACAGAGTGAGGGGGCCGCTCATATTTTATCAGACAAACATCGGGAGATTCCTTTAGAGCGGAAACGACCTGAAGATAATTGGGAAGAAAAAGTGGCAATGGCAGAGCTACAAGGAGCCATGTTGTATGTCCGAGAGCAAGGAATAATAAACCGACTAAACCAAGCAACCCAGAGAGAGAAACTTCACTACTTATTAACCAAGCAAAGCCAAGGGCTTAGGATACCAAATTCAAGGGGAGACGTCCAAAAATGTCTACGAAGGGAAAGCCAAGAAGAGAAGGAAATGTCCCTGATACAGGTTTTAAGTGCTCATTTGAGGAACAACAAGCATATAAATAGAGAAGAGGGGGCACAAGATTGGGAAGAGAAAGAGGCCGAGACAAGAGCCGAGGAGCAAGAAGAGGCTCCAGACACACCCCTTGACCTCTCAGACACCAAAAAAAGTCACCATGCCCATCGAAATGTCATCAAGAAAGAGCAAAGGCATAGTTATGGAGGGCATACACCGAGCCCAACGTCCAGGCAGAATGCCTCCCCTCCCATCAAGGCATCGTGTTCTGACCGCATACATGGGACTGGTCCGGAAGATACAAAATCGCAGGTGAAGGCCGAACATGATGTAGAGGGAGACACAAAAGATAAAGTGATTGTAAGTTAGCATGTATTTAGTGCAGCTTATTGATTGCGGTGGAGTGAAGGTCACACCACGGAAATCTGAGGTCCGCTTCTTTCCAAGAAACAGATCCACTTTTGTTTATAGATGCATCTGGTATTGCAGATCGTGCAAAAATAGACAAGGCCGATGAATAGGAGTGGTGCTGTTTGTCAGATAACCTCTACCCCCCCAAAAAATAAATTAAAAAAATTACATAGTAGGCATGCATCCAAATAAGAGAAAAGCCTGTTCAGCTATAGCATATTTTTGGCATATCTAACTGTGTCTATCATGTCTGCCGGTCTGACATCAAGAAGATGTAACTAGGTGGTGCCGTATGTAGATGAGCCTTTACCGCTATTCTCTCCCTTCTCCAAAGCGCTATAACACATGTTCAGCTTTGCCCAATAGTTGTATTAGCATATGTAGGCGTAATAACCACTACTGGGCTCCAGCACCTTAGGGCTCTGTCTTCCCCCACCTCATGGCCCTCGGGGTCCACATTACTCAAACACTTAAAAAAAGAGGCAATGACTGGTATTTCAGTATTGAAGTGAATGGGGCTGAGCTGCAATACCCAACACAACCATGGGCAAGAATGCAGAGACAAAATGTTTTAATGGCTTTTTTGTGCTTCTCATTAGGACTGTAATCTGGTTTCACAAGAAGACAGAGAATTATCTACTACAAAGAGACTAAGAAAGGGGCACAAAAGACACAGAGACTCAGGTGAGTACAGAGAGAGGGGAATGGTAATGTTTGATTCCTGTTTCACTGCAACAAATCTCTGCTGTCTGCAGACTGAACTGTACATGCGTCATATAACATTACTATTATGTATCATTAGATGAGGATGAAGAAGCAATGACAGACAGAAACTCCCCACAACATGACAGGAACTCCCCACAACAAGACCTGGAAGAAGAATCCAACTCATCAGACAGTGAGGTCTGGGTGCAAGACGTAAAATATGATATATGTAGTGTGTCACTGGCCCTCATATACAGTGTAGCCACATGCATCACCATACAGAGCACCTGTCATTTGCAGCCCTTTACAGTGTAGACACATGCATCACCAAAGTGCCTCCAAAATATGATATGATATATACAGTGTAGACATATTCATTACAATTAAGGATGAGCGAACCCGTGGAAGTTTGGGTTCACCGACTTCAGCCAGACTTTAGTTAAAAGTTTGGCGGTTCAGGACTTTGACTTTAGCCGAACTTGTCCCCGGACCCTATATAACAAAATGGAGACCCGAACCGCCGTGCTGTAAAATGCTCATAGTACACGCTAGGGGGCTGCAAAATGAAGTAAAATGAGGATAATGGTCCCACATACAAATGTGGATAGGAAATAATTAAAAAAAAAAATTAATTACGTGCGCTGAAGCCAGAGCAGGTAAAGCAGAAAATTTCAGGCAGCAACCCTCAGCTGTCAGCTTTACCTTGGCTGGTTATCAAAAATAGAGGGGCTCCCAAGCTGTTTTTTTTTTGTTTGTTTTTTTTAAATTATTTAAATAAATAAGAAAAACTACGTAGGCTCCACCTTAATTTTGATAACCAGCCAAGGTAAAGCAGACAGCTGAGGGCTTATATTATCAAGCTAGGAAGATCCTTGGTTATTTGGCCCATCCCAGCCTAAAAATAGCAGCCCTCCCAGAAGTGGCTCATCCATTACACGTGCTAATTGTCCTGGTGCTGTGGCAATTGGGTAACACTTTTGGGTTTGATGTGAGCTGTGAATTGACAGCTGGCATCAAGCCCAGGGATTAGAAATGGATAGACCCTTCCAATTAATAACCTGGAAAGTATAGAGTAAAAAAAAACCCACACAGGACGAAAAAGTTTTTTTGAATAAACACTCCCACACACGTCCTCGTTCACCAATTTATTGAATAAAAAAAATCCTCAAAGTTCCGATGTGATCTAATTGTTGAATAAAAACTCCCCCCACTAACTGCCTTTTCCCCCAATTTATTAAGTAAAAAGAAATCCTGGAAGTTCCGACATAATCCAATGGAATACAGAGAAATCTTTGTAGTTCCAACGTAATCCAATGGTGTAATGTCCTATGACACCCAACGATTCCTATGGAGCTTCATTCTGAAAACGTTCTCAGAACAAGGATCCATAGGTCACTGCCAATGGTGATGTCAGTAACTCAGTGATGTCTCCGCTCATGAGAAATTCCAGGCTGCTGCTGACTGTCAGTGACCTATGCAGCCTTGTTCAGAGCACAATCTCAGAATGAAGCTCCATAGGAATAGATGGACTCCATTGGATTACATTGGAACTTCAAGGATATTTTCTAATTAATAAACTGGTGAATGAGGGAGTGTGAGGGAGTATTCATTCACCAACCGGATTACGTCAGAACATCGAGGGTTTTTTTTATTCAATAAATTGGTGAATGAGGGCATGTGGGGGAGTGTTTATTCAGATAAACTTTTTTTCTTCGTGTGTGTGTGTGTGTTTATTTATTTGAACTGTACACTTGCTGTCTAATGGACACTCAGGTCCATTACTTACCCATGGCCTTTGATGCCAGCTGTCAATTCACAGTTGACATCAACCCCAAAAATATTACCCCAACTGTCACCGCACCTGGGCAATCAGCAAGAGCCAGGAAAGGTGCTAGAATTTTTCCATCTAATGGATGTGCCACTTATGGGGCGGCTGATATTTTTAAGCTGGTAAGAGCCAAATAATCATGGACCTTCCCAGCCTGATAATATCAGCCCTCAGCTGTCTACTTTACGTTGGCTTCTTATCAAAAATAAGGTTGACCCCATGCAGTTTTTTGACATTTATTTAAATAATAAATAAAAAACACCATGGGATCCCATCTATATTAATAACCAGCTACGGTATAGCAGACAGCTGAGGGTTTCAGCCCGCAATTTTGCTTTACCTGCGCTGGGTATCAAAAATAGGCAGAACCATTTTACAGCCATTTTACAGCACAGAAGTTTGGGTCTCCATTGACTTACATTGGATTCGGGGTCCATGGTCAAGTCCGGGTCTGAACCAAACTTTTAACGTAAGTCCTTCCACGGGTCTGCTCATCTCTAGTCGTCGCATAACCTCTCCACTCATGCGGTTTTTATACGTAACATCTACGTTTTCTTCCTGCTTCTATGAAGCAGGAGTTGTAGTTTTACACATTGAACATTGAGAGAATTCTAAAGAGCAGCTCGTCAGTATGAATGAGTGGTCACATGAAGAATACTCAAACCGCTTGTGGGGGAGAGGAGGCGCCAAACTGAATTCTTGCCCCTGATGCTGGAAAACCTAGATACACCTCTGTGTACGTCTATGCATATACTGTATTTATTGTGTGTAGTGTATGAGTATGTGCATCTGTAGTGTATTGTGTGTGTGTGTGTATATCTCTAATCATGGAGGTACATCTCATATTCATCTCTCTAAAAGGGAGAAATGGAAAGCCCAGAACACACCCTAGCAGATGTGGTGAGAGAAAGTAAAGCCAATGAGAGGATCCCAGATAAAGCCAGGTGGAAGAAGAGACTGAATCCAGGTAACAGTTTAGAAGTCTGAGAGCGTTACACAGAACCGAACACCACATTGTTATACAGTAAGGCGGGCTTTGCACACTACGACATCGCAGGTGCGATGTCGGTGGGGTCAAATTGAAAGTGACGCATATCTGGCATCGCATGCGACATCGTACTGTGTAAAGCCTAGATGATACGATTAACGAGCGCAAAATCATCGTAATCGTATCATCGGTGCAGCGTCGGCGTAATCCATAATTACGCTGACGCGACGGTCCGATGTTGTTCCTCGTTCCTGCGGCAGCACACATCGCTGTGTGTGAAGCCGCAGGAGCGAGAAATATCTCCTACCGGCGTCACTGCGGCTTCCGTAGGATATGCGGAAGGAAGGAGGTGGGCGGGATGTTTACATCCTGCTCATCTCCGCCCCTCCGCCGCTATTGGCCGCCTGCCGTGTGATGTCGCTATGATGCCGCACGACCCGCCCCCTTAGGAAGGAGGCGGGTCGCCGGCCACAGCGACGGTCGCAGGGCAGGTGAGTGCGTGTGAAGCTGGCGTAGTGATAATTTTCGCCAAGCCAGCTATCACACGATATCGCACCTGCGACGGGGGCGGGGACTATCGCGTTCGACATCGCAGCATCGGCTTGCGATGTCGCAACGTGCAAAGCCCGCCTAAGGCTATGTTCACACATTGCGATTGTTTGCGGCTTTTTTATGCACATGAAAAGCTGCTTTTACCGTACCAGGAAAATCTAAAATATCGTCTACACATTTGGTTTTTTTTTCCTGACTAAGGCACTGTGCGCACTAGGAAAATTTATTTTCTTAAGAAAAATCCACACCCTCTGGCAGAATTCCGCACCCGCGGCAAAAAACGCACCTGCGGGGTTTGCCGTGGTTTGTTGCGTTTTTGCCGTGGATTTGCCGCGGGTTGTTCCCTGCGTTTTTTTACCATTATCTATGGATAAAACGCAGGTACCTGCGGAAAAGAAGTGACATGCTCATTCTTTTTTGCTGCAGAAATTCTGCAGCAAAACCAGTAGCAAAAAAAAACGCAGTGCGTGCACAGTATTTTGGATTTCCCATAGATTTTGCAGGGGAAGGACTGCAGCACGGTTATGAACTAAAACCGCACCTTTTCTGCAGCAAAAACCGAGGCAAATTCGCAGCAAAAAATGCAGTGTGCGCACAGGACCTTAAAGGGACCCTGTCAGGTGCAATATGAACCACGAGCAGTTTTGGGTGCATATTGCTAATCCCTGCCTAACTGTCCCTGTATCTAGTAGCATAAATAAAGAGATCTTTAGAAAAAGTATTTTTAAAGATCCTTTATGATATGCTAATGAGTGGAGGGACTAGTCACAAGGGCACTAGTTCCTAGTCAGCCCCCTTGGCATGTAGGCATGCCCGTGTGGACGGGCTAACATGGTAATGAATGCTCAGTGTCAAAGGATAGTCAAGCTCACTTCTACTTTCACTGCGCCCAACGCTGGCTTTGTGGCTCCCCTGAGGGTCCAGTCGCCACAGAGGTACTGCACCTCAGCCAGAGGTGTGGTACCCCATTCCTTGGTAAGGAGGGAGCTCAGGCAGTTGTCCACACACTCATAGCATGCACACCACTTCAGGCCAGGGTTAGGGCAAGATTGCTCCCAAGGGAGAGCACAGCATCGGAGCCAGTCTGAAGGTGGGGCTTAGTTAGTGGGTGGAACTAGTTGAAACACAAGACAGAAGGAGTTAGAACAATGAGGAGTGAAGACGAGGGATGGAATGAAGAGAGCGGTTCTGAGGATTGGAGCTGGTGGAGCTTGTACTCGTCCCAGGACAAGGAGAAAGCAAGAGAGGAAGAAGGGGTCCCAGAGTCACGGGCAGGGAGAGATCCACCTGTGGGCTTACATACATATCCGATGCACCATTGTGGAGGGAGTAGGCCGCAAAGGGGATCGGCCCCTAGACTAGTGGAGAACAACCAGGCTCAGCTAGCAAATCAGAGGCTGAGGTACCTTTATGTGCCAAAGCCACAGCCACACACGAATTCACTGACAAGATGACCACAGAGGGCCAGGGAACAAGGGCAGAGCAGTCTCCCAAGCAAGGCCCGCGGACACCGGCGCGGGGCACTGTGTGTGAGGCACTGGGCAGGAGTGCGAAGCCAGCGCAGGAAGATGACCAGAAAAGGGATACAGAAAGGGACACCGGTTCTGTACCTCCGAATTGCCTGGGGATTAGGACTCAGCATTCCAAGGGCGGTGTTTGACCGGCCGGCCGTGATAACCTGGAACTGCCAACTGTGAGTAAAAGAACTAATGACTGCATCCCGCTGTGTCCTGGAATCATTGTCTGCGCTGCCAGCCCCATGCTGCACAAACATTCCTCCATCATAGACTACGTACGGCTGCCCTGGGGCCCAGCTCCACCAGTGGGGAGTTGTACCAACTTAGCTGTCCCAGCGGACCCATTCAGCAGCGTCGGCTATACGTTGCTGAATACCACAGGTGACGTCACGAATCATTATCTGCTGCATATATTTCCCCTCATCATTTTAAAACAACACCACCAGGGTCACGGAGTCGGGCACTGCCGCTGTGACCTCCCGAACAGAACCGGTCCGGTTCCGAGTGCCCCCACAGCCCTGGAGGGCATGTCAGATTTCTGCTCAGTGTGCATGATCCCTGAATTTCCAGTCATGCACACTATGAAGCTGGGTGTACGCGTCCCGGCTTCAAACTGGTGTAGTTGTTGTGAAGAGAAGTAGTCTCTATGACCTCAGAGATAGTGGGCACCGCAAGTTTCTTCCAATTAGAAGCTATAAGATTTCTAGTAACTAGAAATAAATGAGTTAGGATAGGTTTATATATAGGGTCAAATTTTTCCAACTTAAGTGAAAGCAGGGCCATTTGGGGAGTTACCTGAATTGTGGAGTTACTAATCTGATTAATCAGACTAGAAATATTTTCCCAGAAACTCTTCAATCTGGGACAACTCCAGAAAATGTGAAGTAGAGTACCTCTCTCATCGCAATCCCTCCAACATAAAGGGGTTGTCTCTCTATTAAATTTAGCAAGTCTACATGGAGTGAGATACCAACGCGAGAGAATTTTGAAGTGAGATTGATGGAGATTGACAATATGCTTATATTCCTAGAATGGAAGCCTGTAAACATGGTTGAGATTTGTTTACGTTCATTGTTCTCCCTCTTCACCTTGTTTTTCCTTGCCTTCACCCTCCTCCCCTTTTTCATCCCCAATAAAGTAATTGTTTACCTCCCCCCTCCCCTCATCGTTCTCTTTTCCTATACCTTTCCCCCCCCAGATGAAAAGTTTTATTCATACAATAGATCCCCCCATGTATTCAAATAATGGTATGCTACGCATGATAATATCTTGATTGTGTGGATTTGATATGTTATTTTGTTAACCTTATTTTAATAAAAATATATGAAAACAAACTGGTGTAGTGCGCATGACCGGAAGTGCGGGGGACTTCTGATCATGCGCACTGACCCTATCTATGCCGGTGTTCTGAGGCGGTGACAATGGACACAGGTACACACGTCACTTCTGATGATGGTGGGCAGTGGGCATTGAATAGCATGTTAGTATGCCCCTGTGGGCGTGCTGCCATGCTAAGAGGGCGGAACGTGCGCAGGAACTAATACCCTTGCGATTGGTCACTGGCCTCAGCATCATATAGGATCTTCAGAAATACTTTTTCTAAAGATCCCTTTATCTATGCTACTAGATACAGTGACTGTCAGGCAGGGATTACTAATATGCTCCCAGTACTGCTCGTGTATCTGGGTGCATATTGCACGTGACAGGGTCCCTTTAAGTGGAGACCTGCAGCATTTTTTTAAATCTGCAGCATGCCAATTCTATCAGCATTTTTACAGTTTTGTTCACTCATAGAAAGCAATGAGCAAGTGCTAAAATTATGAAAAAAAAACCTCAACCATGCGTTTTTGGTGAATAAAAATAATTTTATTAAATTGAGGTTCTGTGCAGGACCCTAGTGTCGGCTTGTGTGCATGATGTGGAACGCGTCAATCACCCAGGCTTCAGAAGTAGGACAAAGATGCTGTCCCAAATGCTGTTTTTGGCTTAAGCTGCAGGACCTGGCGCAATATTTGTATTCTGCTATGTTTATATTGTACCTGTTTAGGCTTTTGTGTTTGCTATAAAATAAAGATTTATATAGTTAAAATTTAGGAAGCGCAGCCAGTCTTTCCTACATGTCTTCCCCCGTATTAAATTACTATTCTCAGGACTGGTCCAGCTGATCTAAGGGGCGCTGCAGCGCCATGTTTCTATTATTCTCAGGAACAGCGCCATAGATTATCAGTGGCTTTGCCTTGTATTGCAGAACAGTGCAGTTCACATGAATGGGACTCTGCTGCTCCGAGCTGTAATACCAGGCTCAACCACTGTGAAATGTACGGCGCTGTGGTACAACAATAAAGCAAATATAGTGCTCTTCGGAACACCGCTGGCCAGAATAGGTATTGCAGTGCCTAGAAAACAATGTATAAATGCAGCTATTATGGTGACATTACAATGTTTTTTTTTTCTTGCCAGTGTCAAAGAAATCTCTCAGTAAGAAGAAAAAAGTCAGAGACCAGTCTACAGAGAGCGACACCTCCGAAGAAAGCGACCAGCCGGAGTGACGGGATACAGAATGTAATGACATTACCCATGGCTGCGTGTATCACATGGTGACGCAGGAGAGGACATGCTGGCACTCTCATATACAAATCCCCCAAGTTATCTGTATATAATTCACACATGAGTTATGAGGAATAATGAGGCCTAAAAACCGTTTTAGCACAATGTGATTGTGACATTGTATATAACTTTTATTTATTTGTTGAGGTGTCAGACACAGAATTGATTTCATGTTGTTAGGTCCAACATAAGATGGTCCAGCGGCTTGTGCCGGTGACAACAAAGGGTTAATCTGCCACTATCACCTTAGGTGGCAAACATAGAGCTGCAAAGAGTGACCATTTTCCTGGGGCAGCCCTTTTGTGTAGGGACAGATGGCAGAATGCGCCAATGTGCAGCCATATAGGTAAATCCTGGAATGGCTGTAGGTGATTATTTGAGACAAATGCCACAATTTGAGAGCAGTCCTATTGATATTGAAGAGGACCTGTGACTTGCTACAGAAAATTGAGTTAAAGGGGTATTCCCATCTCCAAGATCCTATCCCAATATGTAGTAAGTGTCATAATAATGATATTAGCAAATACCTTCAATTAGAAATGTAGTATAGTTCTCCTGATAAAGCTATGTATCTTACCTCATGTGCAGGGCATTGCAGGACCTTAGGTATCCATGGTTATGACCACGCATATAGTGACAAGTTAGTTGATTGTGGTCGTAACCATGGATACCTAAGGTCCTGCAATGCCCTGCACATGAGGTAAGCGACGTAGCTAATCAGGAGAACTATACTACATTTCTAATTGGAGGTATTTTCTAATATTATTAGAAATCAAAGGCTGTGGATCAAGAAAGCGCAATAGGGTCTTACCCCAATAATGGAAAGGGTAAAAATATGTATCAGACTCACATATAATGGTTGTGCCAGTCACAACCACTATGTACGCATGTAAGAATCCGGGTCCAGCAGCAGTCCCAAAATATGGCTGATAACAAGAGTAAACGGAGAAGGGTTGTAAATCCGCGCCAAGGACTCAATGGATTCGGAGAGAGATTTATGCTTCTTTTTATAACATGCACAGGTCAACGCATTTCAGGAGTCACGGCTCCCTTCATTACGACAGCAGGCAAGGAACATCAAATCACATCATTTGATGTTCCTTGCCTGTTGTCCTGATGAAGGGAGCTGTGACTCCTGAAACGCGTTGACCTGTGCATGTTATAAAAAGAAGCATAAATCTCCCTCCGAATCCATTGAGTCCTTGGTGCGGATTTACAACCCTTCTCCGTTTACTCTCTGTTATCACTAATATTATCAGTATTACACTTACTACATATTAGGATAGGCTCTTGGAGATGGGAATACCCATCAATTTTTAACCCTCAATTTTCTGTAGCAAGTCACAGGTCTTCTTCAATATCAATAGGACTGTTCTCTGAAATTGTGGCATTTGTCTCAAAAAATTTCCTACAACTATTGCAGGATTTACCTATATAGCTGCACATTAGGAATTTTTGGGGGGTCCCAAATTCATTCATTTAAGTAAAAAAAAACAAACAAAAAACAGAATTGTCACTGACTATGTGTATATCCTTTAATTGATCTGTGATGTTCTTAAAGGGTAATTTTCAGCAGGTTTTTGCGACCTCATCTGAGAGCAGCATAAAAAGGGGCAGAGACCCTGATTCTAGCGACGTATCACTTAGTTTACTGGGTGCAGCAGCTGTGACACCATCACAATTTTCTCTGCTGCAGAGCTCGGAATGCTATAACGCCGATCAAATCAATGATTTAAAGCTTTCTATGTACACTGTATGTGAGGAAGCTGCTAATAAGTGATGGTGGTGGAGTTGGACTAGGAAACATGAGACACCTAGCCTTCTAGTGATAATTTGCTGATAAAACACTGATTGTATTGAAACAGCAAAACAACCCAGTAAGTGACACATCATGCTGCTGTTAGATTACTTAGCGAAAACCTGCTGACAGAATCCCATTAATGATTCTTGACTGCCATGTATCAGCAATAGGAGAAACAACCTCTAATACTATAACTAGAGACAGGTGGGAAGAAGGCAGAGGGGCATAAAATATGAGGAGAGAACAATACTTTGCATAGTAATATATCTCAGGTGAAGGATCGGGATCTTTTCCTTCCTCATGCACCTAAAAGAAAATGATCAGAGATAGAATGTACGTCGTCCTTAAAGGCAAGAAGTCGTCTACAAATTGCCACCTAACGTGAGATTATCTTTAGACAGGGTCTTTAATTTTCCTATTTAATTTAGGGTATTTCGGTCCTGCACCAATGTCATGGACACAATTTCTCATTAATATGGAATTCCACCTCTGATGATGATCTGTGTCTCTCATCAGTGGCAGCAGATCCAAGTTCTGCAAAAGAGGTAATTGGCAGCCAATCAAAATCAAGTTTTCACTCATTCAAGAGTTACAGCCCCTCCCACAGATTGTGCCTTATGACGTATCATGGACTTTCCCTTTAAGATAAGTGATTCTTCCTGCTCTCTCCTGGACACTGCAGCAACTCACAGAATTGGAAGTGTGTAATTCCGCACCATCATGTATTGGTCTAGACGCCCCTCTCGTCCTCCTCTCACCACATTAGGACCACAATCTTTTCATAGATGATGTATCAATAAATTTCTGCTCTGGTTGACTAATCATCCAACCATGTAATCGACGTGACCGCGATTCTGAAATGTGTTGTGATTTTATGTATGAAAATAAAGTTGTATGGATAACAAGAGAGACTACAATGTGGCTGAATAGCTGACGTCACATACAGAGGGTGACATAAGTATTCAACACGTCACTAATTTTCTAAGTACATGCATTTCTAAAGGTGCTATTGACATGAATTTCTCACCAGAGGTCGGTAACAACCCATCCAATCCCCACAGGCAAAGAAAGCAAACCATAGATGTCCATTAATTTAGTGATGTGTAATCATGAGAAATGACACAGAAAAAAGTATTGAACACGCTTACTGAAATTTACTTAATACTTTGTACAAAAACCTTTGTTGGTGATAACAGCGTCAAGATGCCTCCTGTATGGAGAAACTAGTCACATGCATTGCTCAGGTGTGAGTTTGGTCCATTCTTCTACACAAATCCTGAAGGTCCCATGGGCTCTGGGTATTAACTCTGAGCTTTAGTTCCTTCCATACACTTTCTATGGGATTCAGGTCAGGTGATTGGCTGGGCCATTCTAGCCGCTTTCTTTTCTTTCTCATGAAATCAATTGAGAGTTTCCTTGGCTGTGTGTTTGGGATCATTGTCTTTATGAAATGTGCACCCTTGTTTCCTCTCCATCATCCTCGTAGATGGCAGCAGATAGTTATCAAGAATGTTTGGGTACATTTGGCCATTCATCTTTCCTTCAATTATATGCTGAAAAACAGCCCCACACCACGATGTTCCCACCTCCAATCCTCACTGTTGGTATGGTGTTATTGGGTTGATATGCAGTGCCTTTTGACCGCCAAGCATGGTGTGTAATGGCATCCAAAGTGTTACATTTTGATCTCATCTTGCCCTACTACATTCTCCCAGTATTTCCAAGGATTGTCTAAACGTTGAGAAAACTTTAAACACGCTTGTACATTATTTTTGTTCAGCAATGGAGTCTTGCGTGGTGAGTGTGCTTACAGGCCATGGAGGGTGAGTGCATTACTTATTGTTTTCTTTGAAACAATTGTACCTGCTGATTCCAGGACTTTCTATAGGTCTGCAAAGGTGGTCCTTGGCTCTTGGACAACTCTTCTGATAATTCTTTTCACTGCTCTGTCTGAACTGTTTCGGGCAGCACATGGCCGGTTCATGGTAAAATGATGTTCTCTTCACTTGCGGATTATGGCCCCAAGACTGCTCACTGGGACCTTCAGTAGTTTAGAAATTATACTATAACTAATGCCATAATTATGTTTTGCAACAATAGCTTTGCAAAAGTCTTGATACAGCTCACTATTTTTACCCATCATGAGATGTTTCTTGATAATGATACACGTTTTATAGGCCATCTGATGATCCAGCTGATATTTTTCATTAAGTGGCAGGATCGTTTCTAAGTACTGATAGATTTCAGCTTTTATCATCATGACTTTTTGCACCTCTTTCTTTGTGTTCAATACTTGGCCCCTGTATCGTTCCTCATTATTACATATAATGTAATTTATGGACATCTATGGCTTGATATGTCTGTGTGGCTTGGATGGGTTTTTACCGACATCTGTTGAGAAATTCATGTTAAAAGCACCTTTTAGAAATAGATTTACTAAGAAAATTTGTGACATGTTCAATACTTATTTCACCAGCTGTATATCACAATACTGCATGACAAAGGGTAGGGAGCGGCCAACAGTGAGGTGCTCTCCCTGCCAGCTGAGGAGGCATTACTGTGTGGCCAGACTGAGTGCTCACACATTGCAGCTGCCATTCACACGGGAAGATGGGGCTCCAACATAAAATTCACATTCTTCTGATGCTTAAGCGGGCTTTACATGCTACGATATCGTTAATGAATTATCGTCGGGGTCACGTTGTTTGTGACGCACATCCGGCTTCATTGACGAGATTGCAGCGTGCAACACTTAAGAGCGATCGCAAAAGAGGGCAAAATCGTTTGCCGTGGAGAGGTCATCCTGGAACAAAAAATCGTTTTCAGGATGTTAGCAATGTTGTTCCTCGTTCCTGCAGCAGCACACATCACTATGTGTGACACCGCAGGAGCGAGGAACTTCTCCTTACCTGCCTCCACCGGCAATGCGGAAGGAAGGAGGTGGGCGGGATGTTTACGTCCCGCTCATCTCCGCCCCTCCGCCTCTATTGGCCGCCTGCCGTGTGACGTCGCTGTGACGCTGCACGACCCGCCCCCTTAGAAAGGAGGCGGGTCGCCGGCCAGAGCGACATCGCAGGACAGGTAAGTGCGTGTGACGGGGATAAGCGAGGTTGTGCATCACGGGCAGCGATATGCCCGTGTCGCTTAACCGACGGGGGGCGGTTACGATCGCTGGCGATCTTGCTAGCGAGATCGCAGCGTGTAAAGCCCGCTTTAGGCCAGAGTGCCAGCGCTGGACAACAACTCCCATTCTACTTCCTGCATAGATCAAACAGATCAGTCCAGTTTGATTAAAGAAGCACTCCGAGAAACTATTTTATTCATTAAATATGTGTACATGCGTGTAATGTAGTGTGCGTGTGATATACCTACTGCTGCTGGTTCCAGCGTGCAGCGCCGTTCTTCTCTGTGACAATCCCTGCAATTCTGACTAGCTGAATCGTTCTATGTGCTGTGCATGAGCCAGAAGTCAATTTTACAATGAAAGCCTTGTTCTGCCAGCCAGTGTGAAGAGCTGTGACATCACGGAGAAGCAGAGAAGAATGGCGCTGCACACCGCAGACAGCGCCTGTAGAGAAGTATATTCTCACACTCACACTACATTACTTGCATGTACACCAAATTAAAAAAAGTTACTGGGAGTGCTTATATAAGTTAAAAGTAGATTTTCAGCATTCTAACTGCAGCTCTGGAGTATAATACAGGTTCTAGCTCAGGATCAGTTCAGGACAAGTAATGTAATATATGTACACAGTGACTCCACCAGCAGAATTGTGAGTGCAGCTCTGAAGTATAATACAGGAGGGAACTCAGGATAAGTAATGTATGTATACAGAGATCCCAGCAGCAGAATAGTGAGAGCAGCTCTGGATTGTAATACAGGCTGTAACTCAGGATCAGTACAGGATAAGTAATGTAATGTATGTACACAGTGACTGCATCAGCAGAATTGTAACTACCGCTCTGGAGTATAATACAGGTTCTAACTCAGGATCAGTGCAAGACAAGTAATATATGTACACAGTGACTCCACCAGCAGAATAGTGAGTGCAGCTCTGAAGTATAATATAGGAGATCTCGGGATCATTACAGGATACTGTTAGGGCCAGGTGGACGGGTAGACCCAGGAGGTGGATCCACTGGGCTGAACACCTCACCGAAGGCAAGGTGTCCGGTAGCCGGAGCACTACAGGTAGCAGGATAGTCCGTTCAAAGGGGTGGAGTGTAGAAGTCCCTGGGACCACGGAGTCACTGAAGGTAGTCCGGGTGACGGAGCTCAGGTTCAGAGGCCAAGATGTTGTCAGGCAGAGTCCGGAACCGACGGAGCGAGAAGACGGGTCACCACAGGGATCAGAGATGGTATGTACTGACGGGATGGCGGACAGTCACCGTTCGGGGTTCGGGAATCGTCAGGACCGGATGGCGAGGCAGGAGCGGCTCTAGGAGAGAGATAGGTAAGTATACCAGAAGACACAAGGAGACCTGACTCCTAGCTTAGCAAAACACGAAGAACAGGCCCCACCCACTTGGAAAGGATCCCCCTATATACCCAGTACCTGATCCTTCAATATCCTGTTGGAGGACACTGGCCCTTTAAGAAAGGGTCAATGACCGCGCGCGCGCCCTAATGCGCATGCGCGAGGCCCGGGTGCCAGAAGCCAGGGCAGGGAGCGGTGAACAGGAGGCAGGAGAGCCGGGCTGGAGCAAAGCTGCCGATGGGCGCCGGGAGCGGGGACCGGGCCGCCTGGGGACCGCAGGTGATGGGGCCTGGAGGCTGTGGAGCGGGGGACGCCTGACAGAGGAGCCGGGGAGCGAGGCAGGGAAGCCGGGGAGCGTGGCAGGGGAGCCGGGGAGCGAGGCAGGGGAGCCGGAGAGCGTGACAGGGGACCCGGGGAGCGTGACAGATACATAATTATAGAATATTAGAGTTTGAATCGACCTCCTGCTCAAAGTAGGATTCACTAAATAATCCCACACAGATGTCCGTCCAACCTCTTCTTAAAGACTTCCATTGAAGGAGAACTCACAACCTCTCGTGGCAGCCTGTTCCACTCATTGATCACCCTCACTGTCAAAAAGTTTTTTCTAATATCTAAGGCTGCTTTCACACTACATTTTTTTAACATGCGTCATGAACGTTTTTTTTGCTGTAAAAGCGGATCCTGCTTTTACAAAGAAAAACGCATGCAAACGCAAGTGTTATTTTGCAGGATCCTGTCACTTGAAGTTTATGGGCAGGCATTGGAGTCATGTGATCGGGAGTGAGGGGAACTGAACGTGAAAGACTGGGAGCCGGCATCTGACAGCTGCGGAGGCTCGTAACCAAGGTAAACATCGGGTAACTTGCTTAGATACCCGATATTTACCTTGGTTACGAGCGTCTGCACACATAACCAAGGTAAACATCGGGTAACTAGCGAAGCGCTTTGCATGGTTACCCGATATTTACCTTGGTTACGAGTGTCCGCAGCTCTCAGGCGGGGGAGAGAGAGAGGGAGAGGGAGGGGGAGAGAAAGACTGATCACACCAGGCTGGTTTCTGGGCATGCTCAGTAGAGCAAGCAGGATCATGTCTATCAGCATGCCAGCGTTCACATGCGTTTGCGTGCGTTATAGTCAGGATCCAACAATTTGCAGTATTTGGACGCAGCTCAAAAACGCTACAAGTAGCGTTTTTGAAAAATGTTAAACTGCAAGTCGCTGGATCCTCACTATAACACACGCAAACGCAGGTGAACGCATGTTGACGCGAGTCCATTGCAAATGCATTGAAATGAAAACGCATTTGCACTGGATCCGTTTTTGCGTTAAAAAAACGTTCAGGACGCATGTTAAAAAAACGTAGTGTGAAAGCAGCCTAATCTGTGTCTCCTCCCCATCAGTTTCATCCCATTGCTTCTAGTCTTTCCTTGTGAAAATGAGAATAAAACTGATCCCTCTACAGTGTGACAGCCTTTAAGATATTTGCAGACAGCTATTAGGTCTCCTCTCAGATCCATATGAAATGTGTATATACACAGTGACTCCACCAGCAGAATAGTGAGTGCAGCTCTGGAGCAAAATACAAAATGTAACTTTGTACATGCATTACATTACTTATCCTGTACTGATATTAAGTGACTTCCGCAGCTGAATTTTGAGTGCAGCTCTGGAGTAGGATGTAACTGAAATTATTTGCTAACCATTTTTTAAAGTCCCTTTTTTATAATGTTTGTCTTTTTTTTTTTTCTTCTTCAGTTCACCACTATGGAATCAGTCTATGGTTTGCAGATGTTTTGCCTGATTCTTCATTTGTGGCTTTTGGAAAAATAGCTAAATGTGTCCCAAATGTACCCCAGTTACAAAGTTTATGACATTTTAGTACAACATAGACTTTTTTTTAGCTGAAAAGTTGCAAAACTGGTTAAATAAGAGTACCGTATGCACCACCGTATGAATTTGGCAAATTTTTTTTTTACCAAACATAACAAGAAAAGTGACTTAAAAATCACAAATGCAGAATTAGGCCCTATGTTTTCCAATGTATAGCAGTTGCAAATGAGGCAACCGGAAGATATGTTATAACATTTCTGTTCCCATTCTAATGACCGGGTCCTGTACAGGTTAATTAAAGAATGTACGTCTGGAACACCTATGGTGTGAACAGGGTGCAAGACTCAAAAATATACAACTAAACAATAGGATAAACACTTGCACACCAGTCACAATGTATAGGGGAATATTCCCCTATACATTGACTGATATGCAACTCTTTATTCTATTGTTGGGTTCTGTACAGGAACATTTTATTTTGCTTTCTTTTATTCGAAAACAACTATTGGACATGTAAATAGGGCATTAGAGAGCGCAGCAGCGAAGTGAAAGAACTGGAGACAGATTTCCTCAATCAGCAGAGGGGAAGAGAGTACTTATAGTCTCAGAGAGGGCAGAGAAAACGTGATATAGGAAGCAAGGAAACCACACAAAGAGGATAAGAGTGCTGGATAGAAGCTGTGCTGATACAGTTAATACACTCAGACCTCATATTCAGCCTATATTACCAGGAGGGACACTCCCACAAGAGTAAAATCTGACACTTGGATCTCTAAGTAACCACTATATAAAAATTATTTTTTCTAAGTCAAAGGTGGCCATAGCCTGTAAGTTCTGGAACTTTTCTGCATCATCACGGGTTAAGAATAATGATTTACTTCTCGCCAAACTGGCTCTTCGTAAACCTGAGTAGGTCACCTTGAATCTTGCTGCCTGCAGCACAGGAGAGCGTTGCCTTGTAATTACACTGGGTTATTGTATACGAGGTAAGGCACGGACTGAAATATATTGGATCCATTTACCCATTGATGAAAAAAATATTCCGCTCTGATCCGGTTGCTATCTTTATAGTTAAAAAATAGTGTTATGTCTCAGAAAGTATCTGTGATGCCTCCCTCTGTCTCATAGACCCCTGATCCTAGGACCAGCGGTGGGCCGGGAGGCAGATTACTGCCTCAGGAGCCTCCGATTTGTCTGTAATGAGTGGCTAAGAAAAAAGTACAGTCCCAAGGAAATAGAAAAGGAAGCACTTTTTTTCTTAGAAATCATCCTTGTGTTTTCCTTCTGTTGCTCCTCCTGTAAATGTATGGCTAAACTGACAGCTAGGTGTAACTATTCCCCTTACCACTAGGGGGTATCCTAACACCCATTAGATAATGTCAGATGGTAACGCCCTGTTGTCAATTTATGTATACACTAGCTGTACTACCCGGCTTCGCCCGGGTTAATAACTGCTGTTAACAAAATTGAATGTATTAACAAAAATGTATTCTGCCCACAAAAACCACAAAACAAATAGAAATGTAATTATAATGTCTGTCTTCCCCTCTGTATATATCTCTGTCTCTCTCTCTATCTCTTTGTCTGTCTCCCTGTCTGTCTCTGACTGTCTGTCTCTTTCTCTGTCTGTCTCAATCTCTTTCCCTGTCTATCTCTGTCACTTTCACTGTCTGTCTCTTTCCCTCTCTTTCCCTGTCTGTCTCGTTCCCTCTGTCTCTTTCCCTGTGTGTCTCTTTGTCTATCTCTTTACCTGTCTTTCTCTGTCTGTCTGTTTCCCTGTGTCTGTCTCTTTGTCTGTCTCTCTCTTAACCTGGCTCTCTTTCCCTGTCAGTTTGTCTGTGTCTGTCTCTTAGTGTCTCTTACCCTGTCTATGTCTGTTTCTTACCCTGTCTGTGTCTGTCTCTTTCCCTGTCTGTCTCTGACTGTCTCTGTCTCTTTCTCAGTCTGTCTCAATCTCTTTCCCTGTCTATTTATCTCTGTCACTTTCACTGTCTGTCTCTTTCCCTCTCTTTCCCTGTCTGTCTCGTTCCCTCTGTCTCTTTCCCTGTCTTTCTCTGTCTGTCTGTTTCCCTGTGTCTGTCTCTGTCTCTTTGTCTGTCTCTCTCTCTTAACCTGGCTCTCTTTCCCTGTCAGTCTCTTTCCCTGTCAGTTTGTCTGTGTCTATCTCTTAGTGTCTCTTACCCTGTCTATGTCTATTTCTTACCCTGTCTGTGTCTGTCTCTTTCCCTGTCTGTCTCTTACTGTCTCTGTCTCTTTCTCCGTCTGTCTCAATCTCTTTCCCTGTCTATCTATCTCTGTCACTTTCACTGTCTGTCTCTTTCCCTTTCTTTCCCTGTCTGTCTCTTTCCCTGTGTCTGTCTCTTTGTCTGTCTCTTTACCTGTCTTTCTCTGTCTGTCTGTTTCCCTGTGTCTGTCTCTGTCTGTGTCTCTCTCTTAACCTGGCTCTCTTTCCCTGTCAGTTTGTCTCTTTGTCTGTGTCTGTCTCTTAGTGTCTCTTACCCTGTCTGTGTCTGTCTCTTTCCCTGGCTGCATTGTGACACGCCAACATTCCATATAAGGGCGTGGCTGTGCATTCTTCTGAAGTTCTGGCTGCACTGTGGTTCCTAGCTCCATTCGCTTTAATGGAGGCAGGTTTTTTGGTGAATAACTGTAAAGAGCGAGGTTAAAATTTTCCCTCAAAACATAGCCTATGACGCTCTCGGGGTCCAGAAGTGTGAGTGTGCAAAATTTTGTGGCTGTAGCTGCGGCGGTGCGGATGCCAATCCCGGACATACATACACACACACACACACACACACACACACATTCAGCTTTATATATTAGATTTCCAGGAGTAGTAATAGAAGAAGACCTTCAGATATCAGAATAAGGAACAGAGACCGCAAACGTGCAAATTACTGATAACTGCTGACACCAGAAAACAGAGAAGAATACTAGTTATGTGTACAGTACACTGAGGATTTGTTTTTGTTTTTTTTGGCATAATAAAATGCCTTGGCCTGGAAAATCCATCCACTGTCAAGCAATGAGCTTATTAAAAGGGCTGTCCACTAATGAGACAACCCCTTCCCAATGCATGTTTCCCCTTTTGAAAATAATGACACACTTCTGGTGTCGGTGCTGTTCCAGCATTGTGTGTGTGCTGTTCCAGCGGTATCAACACTGCCTACCCTAAGATCGTGTGACATCATGTGGTCCCTGTGACCAATCAGCAGCCACTTTACTCTCCCCGCCTTCAGATGTATCACATACATTCAGAAGATGAGGACAGCTGATGGCGATTTGTCAGTAGGCGAGGAGAGTAAGGGCTCATTCACATGACCGTTCCATTTGTCCTGTTCAGTTCCTGTTTTTTTGCGGACCCACGGACAGGACCATCTTTTCAATGTCTTTTGTGTAGGATCGGATGGTACATGGTAGCACTTCCGTATGCATCCGATCCTACAAAAAAAAAACATCGGATGCCGTATGTCATTTCCGTTATTATGGAACATGTCCTATTCTGTTCCATAATAACGGACCGTGACTCAATACTAGTCAATGGGTCCGCAAAATCCCCGGAAGCCACACGAAAGTACTTCCGTTGGACCTCCGTCGAGTGCCCGTGCAGTCTGTGTCCCGCTCCCTGCCAGCCCCACGGCTGCTCGGACTGCAGTGTGTCCGCATATGCCCGCACTGCAATGCGAGCAGCCGCGGGGATGATGAGCGTTGCTATCAGGAGGTTAGTAAAATTTATTACCTGCGGTGATGCACTCCTGACGACAGCGCTCGTCACTGACCGCCACGTTCTCACATCTCCTCTCGCGGGCAGCCCGAGACTGTGACTAGCGGTGACGTCACAGGCCACTCGCGAGCGGTATTCTGAGAACGCGGCAGTCATTGAACTCAGTCACCAGCGCTGATGTCAGGAGTGCAGAGGCTTCCATCACCGCATGTAATGTACCTAGCTAACCTCCTGAAGTTAGCACTGGTCATCCCCTGCAGTGACCTCGGCTGACCTCATGCACTGCTCTCCCAGCAAATGGGGAACATTCTTTTCTTCATTGACTGGGACAGTGAGTATTGATAGTCGTGGGACCCCCTTATTGGATTACGCTGGACCCGGATTTGTTTTTTCTTTTCAATAAATTGATGAAAGAGGGAATGTTTTGGGGAGTATTTTTTCAAATAAAAATTTGTTTGTTGTCTATTTTTTTTTTAATTAGTGACTGGGTTACTGATGTTTGGTATCTGGTAACCCCAGGGCTTGATGCCAGGTGACATAACACATCTGGTATCAACCCCATATATTACCCCATTTGCCACCGCACCAGGGCATTGGGATGCGCTTGGGAAAAGCACCAGGATTGGCACATCTAGTGGACGCGCCACTTCTGGGGAGGCTGTGGCCTGCTATTCCTAGGTTGGGGAGGGTCCAAGAACCGCGGACCTCCCTAGTCTGAGAATACCAAACTACAGCTGTCCGCTTTACCTTTGCTGGTGATCCAAGTTGTGGGGGACCCCATGTTTTTTATTAAAATTCAAATAACAGTGTGGGGTGCCCTCTGTTTTGGATTACCAGCCAAGGTGAAGCTGCCAGCTGTGGTATGCAAGCTGCAGCCGTCTGCTTTACGCGAGCTGGCTACAAAAAAAAAGGGGGAACCCCACGTTGATTTTTTTAAATTATTTATTTTTTTGGCTAAATAAAAGGCTAAGCACCCTTTAGTGCCACATGAAAGACACTAAAGGGTGCAAGATTACAAAATACTGGGGGGGGGGGGGAGACATTATATGTCTCTGATTATCTATCCCTCTAGCTATTCGTCTATCTATCCCTCCATTCATTCATTCCTCTATTTATCCCTCTAGCTATTTCTCTGTCTATCCCTATATCTATGTATCTCTGTCTCTCTATCTCCCTCTATCTATATATAGCTATCTATCTAGCTGCTTCCGTGTTTTGCGGTCCACAAAAAAACTGAAGGCACACGGATGACACACGGCCCGTATACGGAATCGAACGGATGTTACACGGATGAATCCGTAAAAAAAAACCCGACCATGTTTTGCGAACCGCAAAAACGGAATGGTTATGTGAATGAGCCCTAAAACAGCCGCTGATTGGCAGCAGGGATCACAAGATGTCACACTGTTACACGATCTCAGGAGGCTCGGTGCCGACAATGCTGGAACAGCATAAACACCGTGGTAACAGCATAAACACTGCGGGAACAGAGCTGACACTGCGGGAACAGCACAAACACAGCTGGAACAGAATAAACACAGTGGGAACAGAGACGACACTACTGGCAGAGCACAAACACCGCTGGAACAGCACAAACACCGCTGGAACAGAGCCGACACCGATAGAACAGCACAAACACCAACGGAACATCACAAACACTGCTGGAACAGAGCCGACACAGCTGGAACAGCACAAACACCACGGGAACAGCGCCGACACAGCTGGAACAGCACAAACACCACGGGAACAGCATAAACACTGCGGGAACAGCACAAACAGCTGGAACAGAGCCAACACTACTGGCACAGCACAAACACCGCGGGAACAGAGCCGACACTGCGGGAACAGCACAAACACCGCAGGAACAGAGCCGACACTACTAGAATAGCACAAACACCACTAGAACAGCACAAACACCGTTGGAACAGAGCCGACACCGCTACAACAGAACAAACACCAACGGAACAGCACAAACACCAACGGAACAGCACAAACACCAACGGAACAGAGCTGACACCGCTGGAACAGCACAAACACTGCGGGAACAGAGTCGACACTACTGAAACAGCACAAACACCACTAGAACAGCACAAACACTGTTGGAACAGAGCCAACATCGCTGGAACAGCACAAACACTGCTGGAACAGCACAAACACTGCTGGAACAGCACAAACACTGCTGGAACAGCACAAACACAGCTGGAACAGCACAAACACAGCTGGAACAGCACAAACACAGCGGGAACAGCATTATCACAGCGGGAACAGCACTAACACCGCGGGAACAGAGCCGACACTGCTGGAACAGCACAAACACAGCGGGAACAGCACAAACACAGCGGGAACAGCACTAACACAGCGGGAACAGCACTAACACAGCGGGAACAGCACTAACACAGCGGGAACAGCACTAACACAGCGGGAACAGCACTAACACAGCGGGAACAGCACTAACACAGCGGGAACAGCACTAACACAGCAGGAACAGCACTAACACAGCGGGAACAGCATTAACACAGCGGGAACAGCATTAACACAGCGGGAACAGCATTAACACAGCGGGAACAGCATTAACACAGCGGGAACAGAGCCGACACAGCTGGAACAGCACAAACACCAGAGGAAGAGCACAAACACAGCTGAAACAGCATAAACAGAGCGGGAACAGAGCCGACACCACTGGCGAAGAAAAAACACCGCGGGAGCCTACACTGCTGGAACAGCACAAACACCAGAGGTGTGTCATTATTTTCAAAAGGACTACGTATGGATTGA
Organism: Anomaloglossus baeobatrachus; assembly: GCF_048569485.1. Lineage (NCBI taxonomy): Eukaryota > Metazoa > Chordata > Amphibia > Anura > Aromobatidae > Anomaloglossus > Anomaloglossus baeobatrachus. Next base: position 438,505,602 of record NC_134357.1, on the reverse strand, counting down.
GAAGGGGTTGTCCATCTAGTAAACAACCCCAAAAATGTATTGTGTTTTTATAAGAAAAATAAAAGATTCCTTTAAATTAAAGCAGTGCTATTGCAGATTGCAGAATAATTCGGGCAGGAAATGAAGGCAGCGTCTGACTGTAGTACTGTCCACTTTACTCATTACTAAACAGAACTTCCGGGACCAGCCCCGCCCACTTATTGAATAAATTACAATACTAATGAGCCGAATTACTGACGTCATCACATTTACAGACGTTTGCCCTCAGGTAACATGTGACCTCCCCGCCTATTTCTATACGAATGTGACTGACAGGCGTTTCTTCCAATCACTACGCTAGGTTGTTGTTATTACCATAGCACCAACCTATAGGGTACTAGAGTGGGCGGGGCAGCGGCAGACTGGCCGTTCTCCGGTCCGGGGCCTTACTTAGAGAATGGCCGCGGCGACCTGCGGCTCTCCCGGTGTGACAGGCCCCGGAGGCCGCTCTGGAGAGTTGTCACATGGCCACGTACCACAGAGAAGGAAGCGGGGCAGTGACTCCCGCCGCAGGCAGGCCGCCCTCTTCTTCCTCAATAATATCTCCTTGGACGGACGGCCCCTGTGTCCCGCACCGCAGCCGACATGGGAGCCGGCCCCGACCCGGGAGGTGCTGGAGCCGCCACCCGCCTCACAGACGCCGCTCACCCCATCACCCCGGCTCCTCCCGACTAACGGCCCCCGGATCGTGCTGCCCCGGGACTCTCCTGTGCCGGAGGGGAAGAGCGGCACCCCGGCTGCCAGGACCGTGCCCTCCACCCTCGGGCTATTCCAGGGCAGCGGCGGCCCCAGCGCCGAGAAACAAAGGTGAGAGCAGGACACGCCCCCGGGAATCCCGGCCACGTCACACGCCTCCAAGGGACCCCCTCTGATTAAAGGGGAACTCCATCTCAGGAGTCACGTGCTGGGCACTAATTCTTATTATATACAGAGCCTAACAGGAAACTCCTTCACTTTTTGCACTTTGATAGCCATATCCTATTAGATATAGGATGCTGGAGGAAGGGGATGGGGTTCACAAGTGGCGCTATTTACCCCCCATCATACAGACACACCTGAGCCCCCCCTGCATGATGCGCAAATGTATGGGCTCTTGCAGTGTTCTAGGTTCTATAAAGACCTATGTGTTAGCCTTCCATGTTATGTTGTCTGTCTTAGTCCCTTCCTGTAATAATGTCCCCACCACTATGGGCCCCTTCCCAAAATAATGTTTTACCCCCCCCCCCTTGTTATGGGCCCCTTCCCGTAATAATATGTATTCCCCCCAGTTATGGGCCCCTTCCTGTAATAATGTTCTGTATCCCCCCCACCCTCCCGTTATGGACCCCTTCCCGTAATGTCGTCCCTCCCCCGTTATGTTCCTCTTCCTGTAATAATGTCCGCCCCCCTGTTATGGGCCCCTTCACATAATGTTGTCTTTCCAGGACCCTTTCCCTGTTCCCACGACATGTGACATCCTCCATAGCCAGTGGATAGGCCAGCAGCTGACAGGTGTCCTAGACTCTGGCAGCATACGACGTCACTGCCACGTGACAGGCTCACCGACGTCAGTTGCCAGGTTCTGATTGGTCGGCGGCGTCTATTGCAGTTAGGGACCCAGCTCGTCTCTGTGCCGCATTACCCTTCTGCTGAAAGTGTGTCCTCTGATGCACATCCAGCATAAATAGGTGTTGGTGGGCCCCTTCTTTCACAGGCCACTGCGTCCACCATCGTTCCGCCCCTGCTTATCCACAGGATATTGATCAGCGGGTGTCCGACTACAGGGACCTGCACTGATGGAAGAACAGGATTAGACTGGAGTGGCCATGTACAGGCTCATCTCATTGCCTAGGGGGCAGCTGAGCTCTGCACTTGGCTGTTTCCAGTATCCCCATAGGGAATGATTGATGGCGCGGTCGAGCCTCTAACCTGCTGCATCAATTTGCAATAAAGATAAAAATCCTGATCTCCCAATCACTGTTGTCCTGGTAGTAGACTGGCCACCAATGAACAAGTGTTTTCACTGACAACGCCCATTAATCTGCTACGATGGGTGCCTTCACCATTTAGTGGTTTGCTCCATCTGTGCAACACATCTGGCACCTGCGTTGTATGGAGTGGACTCTGCTGCATTCAAGCGCAACATCGGTCTTGGGCCACATTCACACCTCTGTTTTAAAATAAATTAAAAAAAATGAGGTCGTGCACCATAAGTAAGCACTGGGGGCCGAAGTTAGGATCAATGTTGTACACGCCAGTCTTGGTGATGGGTGAGTAAGATGTGCATGCACCCTAATGAGTTGGGGGCCTCCTATAAATGCTGTGCACTTCCAGCTGAAATGTATTCTACTCGCTGGCTGGAGGACATTTCTGGAGAAGGTTCCGCCATGGTCTGTCCCATCCATGCTAAGTGTTTTATGCTAGAAAACTGGTGAAAACAATTAATAATTTGGGACCAATGTCCCTGTGTTGCATGTGGCGCACACACACACATTCAAAGTGTCTCTATTCGAGCTTCTCCCTGCGGGCTGTATGGAGGACTTGGGCAGGGTTTCTGGGCCTTTTAGGACAGCCCCGACGATGTGATCTACATGGGTATACAGGAAGTCGGGTAGACTGTATATCTGTGTGACCGCTATTCCTCCAGCCATCAGCTGATGCCCCAGCCGCTCTCTCATGCCTGACTTGTGATCAGTGATCTGGACGGACCTTACACGATCCTGTATACTAGAGTAACCACATGCAGCCTCTGCAGTTTTGACCTATTTCTGCACCGTTTGATTTAAAGGACTTGTCAATTGTTAGAAAAACATGTCTTCTCTTCCAGAAGCAGCGCCCCTCCTGTTCACAGGTTGTTGTGGTAGCTTGGCTCTATAGAAGTGTTTGAGACTGAGCTGCAATACCACACACAACCTGTGGACAGATGGGGCACTGCTTTTGGAAGACAGCAGCCATGTTTTTCTAATCTTGGATACCCCCCTTAAATCCCTTCTCATCTAATGTTACATAGTAATAGTTGACAACCAGGGATAGTCCCTTATGCGATTTCCCGCCCTGGAGAAGGACATCTGTAATATTTTGTTTTGCATATCACCTGTTTGTTGCTGTTTTGGATAAATCCTACTTGTGCAGATCGGGCACATTGCTCAGCGTATAGCAGGTTTATACAGATCGTAACTTGCAGGGTAGGAAGAGTTTGGAGCATGAGCTAATCTCCAGATTTGCTGTCCTCAATCTCTTGGTTAATACACCATGATGGCTCAAGTGCTGATTCTCCTCATCCCTGAACCCTGGAAATAGATGGTATCCGCTGCAGAGCACAGGTCATGGGCATTATGCCTGTGGAGGACGTGCTATTCTTTTCATGTGACCTTATCTGCTGCCTAGATGCACCGTGACTAGCAGAGTCACCCATGTGTCAATGGTGTTTGCACAGATAGTACTGCTTCTCTGTCTCCTTGTAAGAAAGTACTGACTGTGTAATGGTGAGCTGTACATGGAAACCTGGCCACTCTTAAAGGGGCTTGAGATGCACAGTCCATTTCGCATAGTTGATCCAAGAGGCACTCTAACCTTCACCCATTATACCGTAAACTGGGATCTTTACTTGCAACGTTGTCTTCAGGGTTGTGTCCACAGTTTGGCTGCTGGGCGGTGGAGTGAGCTGGCAGAGCACAGTATACTCGCCAGGTGTAAATGAAAAAGGGCAGATTCAGGACGAAGTCTGGAGATCGCTGAGGTCCTAAGCAGAATAGTCAGGCGAATGATGCCTAAAGGGGTTGTCCACTACTAGGACAACCCCTTCTGATTCTACATGTTTCCCCAGGTAAAATAGTTTACTCCCCTCCCTTACCGGCGGTATTCAGGCTCACGGTGCCAGGGCTTACGTGGGGTTGTGACGTCACGCGAGACCTGCGTCCAATCAGTGCCGGCATCTGTCTCCCCGCCTTCGGACCAATCAAGTTAAGTTAATCAACAGGAAGCGAGCTCTGCACTCCCTTCCTGTGGCTTGCCCGTTTGGTCTGAAAGAGAGGAGAAATGAAGCCGGTGCTGATTGGACGCAGGACTCTCATGACCTTACAACCCCATGTGATCTCCAGCACCGTGAGCCTGAACACCGCTGGAATGGTGCAAGTATGGGAGAGGAGTATAAGCTTTATTATTTAACCCAGGAAAACGTGGACTCAAAAGGGGTTGACAATCCCTTTAAGCATTTTCTAGTTTACAGTAAAGCATTTTATGGCCATGACACAGGAGGTGGTGGTATTGGGGTCTGCTCCTGTAAGGATCTCTGTGCCATTCAGCCAGCCGTGCCCCTTGTTCTGATAATTTCTTCCATCTTGCAGACGTCGTCACCTGTCTCAGCGCTGCTCCCTAGAGATCCTAGAGGATATTGCAGAGTTTACACCCGTGCAGAGGTATTGCCGCTGGCACAAGTCTCCTACCACCTAACACGACTAATGAATGTCCTTCCCCATAACATCGCACTAATATTTCTGTCTATTCTTCCCTTCTAATGACACTTTTCTCAGTGTTTTCCTCCTTAATCCCTTTTCCTCACAGGATGGTGCTGCCGCCAGTACTTTCATGCCAGGCAGTGTTGTCATGAGCTTCTCTGAAGAGCTTGCATTGAGAACGGGCTGCTGATAACACTGCCTGGCGAGCGGGGCGTTTTATTTTTTGCCCTGTGTAATGCTGCTGTTTGCTGATTTTTGTATATAAGGCTGTGGTTACCGCTGTGCTTACCTGCAGATCTTTGCTCTCCTCTATTAACGCTCCCTAATGTCACTATTACACCAACCGGTGCATTCGGCCACTGCAGCTTATGATGTTTCCTTATCACATTGCAGGTCCAAAAATGTCCCAGAGTCACCCCAACCGTCCGTCCTGAAGAAGACACACTTCATCAAGAGCATGAGGCAGTATGACACCCGCAGCAGCAGGTAGGTGCTATAATGGGCACTGATGGCTGCAGCCCTGGCATATAGAAGACTCCAATATCATCTGTAATCTGTACCCTCTTGTTTTCCCAGAATAGTCCTGATTTGTGCCAAGAGATCCCTGTGCGCTGCATTCTCCATTCTTCCATATGGGGAGAGTCTGCGGATGAGGTAACATTTTTATTTTTGTCTATATACAGGAATTGTATATTAAAGCCCGTGCTGCCACCATTGTTTGGTTGTCAGAGGTCCTCAAGGTAGCCATGAAAATCAAGGGGGCAATAGTCATACAGCCATATTATTAGTCCTGCCCTGAATAATAAGTCAGCCAAGTAAGGCACGGAATGCCTGTATGCAGAGAAAAGGGCCTGGTGCAGCACAGAGGATTTCAGGAGAGGAATATGTTGATAATGTTGAGGACAATGTGCCCCTCACCTTCACTGTTGAACACACACACACACACACACACACACACACACACACACACACACACACACTAATGGACTGGCGCTCTCTGATTTTTGTATAGATTAATATGACCAAAACTAAACCTTTACCTGTTCCTCGTGGCTTTTTCCTATTATGTGTGTATCTGAGACCCATTGATAATTAAACTTTGGCTTCTGTGTATTGTGTCCTGTGCATAATTAGTGGAAGAGCAGGAAGGAAAGGGAGATGTCTATGGCAGTGGAGACTGTATTGTCCCCAATAAAGGAGCTGCACTGTCAGACCCCACACAGGATCTCTGCTGATGGCAGGCAGCTAATGGGGAACATTGCAGGAGCGCTGCCGTCCTCTGATGCTGTCCGCCGATGTCAGCTGCTCGTGGTCTGATGTCGTTGTTTTCTGCTTCTGTTACACAGTGAACTGCGAGTGGAAGGGACAAAGCAGCGACACCCATCCGGGGGAGGTATCTCCACCACAGACCCAACATTTGGAATGGAAGGAGTGGAACTAGGGGCCGAGGGGGAGGTAAGAGGGCCACAGATTGCCAGTTTCATTAACTATTGTGAAACTACAATTCCCAACATGCTTTGACATGAACCTGGGACTTTCAGTTTCATTATCTCTGGAGCGCTGCAGGACACTGACCTCTGCTCCTTGCAGTAATCCGAAATATCAATGTGAGTTGTCACATTTTGTCATGTGATTGGGACCCTTCTTGCCCATTAGCCATAGATGTTCCGGAGCTGCTCCATAATCAGCCGATTTGACTTCAGTTAGGGAGAGCAGAGCAATTTGATTCTTGCTTCCCTGGTCCGGCGTCCAGCCCTCTGTGGTAGGGGATCTTCGGTTCTGTACCCGTCATCCTCGGCACCTCTGCTTCTTACCAGACCCCGTGATTTTGCTTCACACCTAGTCATGATGTTGCGGTTACAAATATGCATCTGAGGCACTGAGAAGGCTGAGCACACAAAGGAATTGATGCTATGGTAGAGCCAATCAAACTGCTAATTTCTAGTGCCAAATATTGCTTGTTCAATCTGTAGTCACTGCTAACGTGGGGTATCCGCTACACAATCTAACAATCAGGGAATTGGTCAAATCCAAAACAGCAACCATAAAGTAAAATGTGCAGCTCTGCATTTATCAGGATGAGTGGCTACCTGACATACCTTGCACTGCTTATCTGTATAAAGCCCAGCATAGCCAATCTAGGACGTGCTGCTGGCAATATAACGTTAATGAACCTGCAGATATTTTCTTGACTCTATCATTGTATATAAGCATGACTACATGCTGGATGTACTATACCTTTATGACAAATCCATGTGATCTTAATCCCTTAAATGCAGCTGTGTGTCTATAGTGCTGTGCGGCTTATGTCTTCCTCCATACTTCTGCTCTTTTTTTATGTCCTTTCTCCAGGTTGTTTCTTATGCAAAGTTTTTATATCCTACAAACGCCCTTGTCAGCCAAAAAGAAGACGGCCAGCCATCACAGATCAAGCCGGTTATCCATGACCCTTCCAAACGAAACTTCTCCAACACACGGTTTATTCCAGTCTCCTCAGGAGGTGACCTTGGTAAATGTCTTTGGGTTTACGTGCCTACAGAACTTATTAGTGTATGTGCACCAGCAGGTTTTCTTTGTCGCTCCATTGGGAGACCCAGACAATTGGGTGTATAGGCTATGCCTCCGGAGGCCGCACAAAGTATTACACTAAAAGTGTAAAGCCCCTCCCCTTCTGCCTATACACCCCCCGTGCTCCCACGGGCTCCTCAGTTTTTTGCTTTGTGCGAAGGAGGCAGACATGCACGCATAAGCTCCACAGCTTAGTCAGCAGCAGCTGCTGACTATGTCGGATGGAAGAAAAGAGGGCCCTTAACAGGGCCCCCAGCATGCTCCCTTCTCACCCCACTCTTGTCGGCGGTGTTGTTAAGGTTGAGGTATCCATTGCGGGTACGGAGGCTGGAGCCCACATGCTGTTTTCCTTCCCCATCCCCCTTAGGGCTCTGGGTGAAGTGGGATCCTAATCGGTCTCAAGGCACTGAGACCGTGCTCCATCCACAGCTCCTGAGGACTCTGCTGGATAGGAGCCAAGTATCGTTCAGGGACATGGCCCTGCTACTTTGAGGTACTCTGTGTCCCCGTGGGGACCGCGCACAGCAACACTCCAGCATTGCTGGGTGTGCTAGTGCACCGGGGACCGCGGCGCTGACCGCGTTTGTGCCATTACACACTGCAGCGTCGCTGAGTGTGTTAGTGTATGGGGACTACCACGCTGACCGCCGCTACCATTGTTATTACTGTGGCGCGGCTGGGACTGTTAGTGCGCCGGGGCCTTCCGCGCCGACCGCGCTTATACGGCGGCCGCGCTTATAACTCGAGTCCCCGGCTTTTGCGGCCTAGTCTCTTTTTCTTCCTGCCCCCAGGCCTGCCAGTCAGGGGAAGGGCGGGACGCTGTGCAGGACGGCAGCACTGAGGGCTGGAGCATGCTTTGCATACTCCACTCCCCTCACTGTGCACAGTGGGGCACCAGTTCCCGCACTTTCTGGGTCACGCCCACGGCTCCCTCCTCTCCTCAGGACGCCGGCAGCCATTCCTGTCAGCTCCTCTGACGCTGCAGAGGGGAGACAAGCTCTGGGAGACCCAGGCAGGGATTCTGGTGGCCACACAACCGCTTTACGCAGCCGGTAAGCAGCACCTGAGGTGCTGGCCCCACTTGTGCAGAAGTGTAATTATAGGTTATATGTTTATAGGCTATTCTTTACACTGTATGGTGCACGGTTTAGTTCTGGCTATATACCCTATTGTGTTGCTCAGGGGAGACAACAGCATGGCGCCCACAAGAAGCAGGGGTGCCAAAACACAGGCTTACTATGCTGCCTGCGCCGCATGTACGACCTCGCTACCGGCAGGTTCCACTGACCCTCATTGTGTGCACTGCTCGGCCCCTGTGGCACTTACTCAGCCGGAGCCTCTGCTAAGGGGGGGCCAGGGGGAACCACCTGCTAACACTGTCCAGGTGACAGGGACGGAGTTTACAGTTTTTACTGAAAGACTTTGAGACTATGGCTAAGATTCTAGAAGCTTTGCAGTCCAGACCGGTATCTCAGACCATGGGCACTGTGGAATCATTGCCCCCTGGTTCCCCTCAGTTGGGACAACAATGTTCCCCCGGGGTGTCTCATAGATCCCGGGGTGAGGTCTCTGACGGACCGCAGCCCCAGACCGCCTAAGCGAGCTCGCTGGGAAATCCCCTCGACCTCATCACATTGTTCAGGGTCTCAGAGGGAGGACTCTCTGTATGATGACCCGGAGGTAGCTGATCAGGATTCTGATCCTGAGGCCGCTCTCAACCTTGATACTCCTGATGGTTACGCCATAGTGAATGATCTTATCGCGTCCATAAATCAAATGTTGGATATTTCTCCCTCGGCTCCTCCAGTGGAGGAGTCAGCCTCTCAGCAGGAGAAATTCCGTTTCAGGTTCCCCAAGCGTACAACGAGTATGTTTCTGGACCACTCCGACTTCAGAGAAGCAGTCCAGAAACAGAGTTTGTCCAGATAAGCGTTTTTCCAAGCGCCTTAAGGATACACGTTATCCCTTCCCCCCTGACGTGGTCAAGGGCTGGACTCAGTGTCCCAAGGTGGATCCTCCAATCTCCAGACTGGCGGCTAGATCCATAGTTGCAGTTGAAGATGGGGCTTCGCTCAAGGATGCCACTGACAGATGGAGCTCTGGTTGAAATCCATCTATGAAGCTATCGGCGCGTCTTTTGCTCCAGCATTCGCAGCCGTATGGGCACTCCAAGCTATTTCAGCGGGTCAGGCGCAAATTGACGCACTCACACGTACGTCTGCGCCGCAAGTGGCGTCCATAACCTCTCTAACGTCGGCATTTGCGTCCTACGCTATTAATGCTGTCCTGGACTCTGCGAGCCGTACGGCGGTTGCAGCCGACAATTCGGTGGCAATACGCGCAGGGCCTTGTGGCTACGGGAATGGAAGGCAGATTCGGCTTCCAAAAAGTGCTTAACCGGTTTGCCAATTTCTGGCGACCGTTTGTTTGGTGAGAGGCTGGATGAAATCATCAAACAATCCAAGGGAAAGGAAACATCCTTACCCCAGGCCAAACCAAAATTACCCCAACAGAGGAGGGGACAGTCGAGGTTTCGGTCCTTTCGGGGTGCGGGCAGGTCCCAATTCTCCTCGTCCAAAAGGCCTCAGAAGGATCAGAGGAACTCCGATCCATGGCGGTCTAAGTCACGCCCTAAAAAGACCGCCGGAGGTGCCACTACCAAGGCGGCTTCCTCATGACTTACGGCCTCCTCACATCGCATCCTCGGTCGGTGGCAGGCTCTCCCGCTTTTCCGACACCTGGCTGCCACAGGTAAAAGACCGTTGGGTGAGAGACATTCTGTCTCACGGTTACAGGATAGAGTTCAACTCTCGTCCTCCGACTCGATTTTTCAAAACATCTCCGCCTCCTGAGTGAGCCGATGCTCTTCTGCAGGCGCTGGGCACTCTGAAGGCAGAAGGAGTGGTGGTCCCTGTTCCTCTTCAGCAACAGGGTCACGGTTTTTACTCCAACCTGTTTGTGGTTCCAAAGAAGGACGGGTCTTTCCGTCCTGTCCTGGACCTAAAACTGCTCAACAAACACGTAAAGACCAGGCGGTTCCGGATGGAATCCCTCCGCTCCGTCATCGCCTCAATGTCCCAAGGAGATTTCCTTGCATCGATCGATATCAAAGATGCTTATCTCCACGTACCGATTGCTCCAGAGCATCAGCGCTTCCTGCGCTTCGCCATAGGAGACGAACACCTTCAGTTCGTGGCACTGCCGTTCGGCCTGGCGACAGCCCCACGGGTTTTCACCAAGGTCATGGCTGCAGTAGTTGCGGTCCTCCACTCTCGGGGTCACTCGGTGATCCCTTACTTAGTCGATCTGCTGGTCAAGGCTCCCTCTCAAGAGGCATGCCAGCACAGCCTCACCGCTACTCTGGAGACTCTCCAGAGTTTCGGGTGGATCATCAATTTTCCAAAGTCAAATCTGACACCGGCCCAATCGATGACATATCTTGGCATGGAGTTTCATACCCTCTCAGCGATAGTGAAGCTTCCGCTGAACAAGCAGCGTTCACTACAGACGGGGGTGCAATCTCTCCTTCAAGGTCAGTCACACCCCTTGAGGCGCCTCATGCACTTCCTGGGGAAGATGGTGGCAGCAATGGAGGCAGTCTCTTTCGCGCAGTTTCACCTGCGTCCTCTTCAATGGGACATCCTACGCAAATGGGACAGGAAGCCGACGTCCCTCGACAGGAACGTCTCCCTCTCTCAGGCAACCAAAGCTTCCCTTCGGTGGTGGCTTCATCCCACTTCATTATCGAAGGGGAAATCCTTCCTACCCCCATCCTGGGCGGTGGTCACGACGGACGCGAGTCTGTCAGGGTGGGGAGCAGTTTTTCTCCACCACAGGGCTCAGGGTACGTGGACTCGGCAAGAGTCCTCACTTCAGATCAATGTTCTGGAGATCAGGGCAGTGTATCTAGCCCTAAAAGCGTTCCAGCAGTGGCTGGAAGGCAAGCAGATCCGAATTCAGTCGGACAACTCCACAGCGGTGGCTGTACATCAACCACCAAGGAGGAACACGCAGTCGGCAAGCCTTCCAGGAAGTCCGGCGGATTTTGATGTGGGTGGAAGCCACGGCCTCCACCATCTCCGCAGTTCACATCCCGGGCGTGGAAAACTGGGAAGGCAGATTTTCTCAGTCACCAGGGCATGGACGCAGGGGAATGGTCCGTTCGCCCGGACGTGTTTCAGGAGATATGTTGCCGCCTGGGGGATGCCGGACGTCGACCTAATGGCGTCCCGGCACAACAACAAGGTCACGGCATTCATGGCACGTTCTCACGATCACAGAGCTCTGGCGGCAGACGCCTTAGTTCAGGATTGGTCGCAGTTTCAACTCCCTTATGTGTTTCCTCCGCTGGCACTGTTGCCCAGAGTGTTACGCAAGACTCAGGGCCGACTGCCGCCGCGCCATCCTCGTCGCTCCAGACTGGCCCGAGGAGGTCGTGGTACCCGGATCTGTGGCATCTCACGGTCGGCCAACCGTGGGCACTACCAGACCGACCAGACTTGCTGTCTCAAGGGCCGTTTTTCCATCTGAATTCTGCGGCCCTCCAACCTGACTGTGTGGCCATTGAGTCCTGATCTTAGCGTCTTCAGGATTATCTCAAGAGGTCATTGCCACTATGAGACAGGCTAGGAAACCAACGTCTGCCAAGATCTACCACAGGACGTGGAAAATATTCCTGTCATGGTGCTCTGATCAGGGTTTTCTCTCTCTGGCCATTTGCCTTGCCCACTTTTCTGTCCTTTCTTCAGTCCGGATTGGAAAAGGGTTTGTCGCTTGGCTCCCTTAAGGGACAAGTCCTCTGCGCTCTCTGTGTTTTTCAGAAGCGCTTGGCCAGACTTCCACAGGGTACGCACGTTCCTGCAGGGGGGGTTTGTCACATCGTCCCTCCTTACAAACGTCCGTTGGGAACCCTGGGATCTGAACAGGGTGCTGATGGTTCTTCAGAAACCACCGTTCGAGCCAATAAGGGAATTTCTCTCGCACGCCTTTCGCAGAAGTGGTTTTCCTAGTAGCAGTCACTTCACTTCGAGAGTGTCTGAGCTAGCAGCATTGTCATGCAAAGCCCCTTTCCTGGTGTTTCACCAGGACAAGGTGGTTTCTGCGTCCGGTCCGGAATTTCTACCTAAGGTGGTATCCCCTTTTCATCTCAATCAGGATATCTCCTTACCCTCTTTTTGCCCTCATCCAATTCACCAATGTGAAAAGGATTTGCACTTGTTAGATCTGGTGAGAGCACTCAGACTCTACATTTCTCGTACGGCGCCCCTGCGCCGCTCGGATGCACTCTTTGTCCTTGTCGCTGGCCAGCGTAAAGGATCACAGGCTTCCAAATCAACCTGGCTCGGTGGATCAAGGAACCAATTCTCGAAGCTTACCGTTCTGCTGGGCTTCCGGTTCCCTCAGGGCTGAAGGCCCATTCTACCAGAGCCGTGGGGTGCGTCCTGGCTTTGAGGCACCAGGCTACGGCTCAGCAGGTGTGTCAGGCGGCTACCTGGTCGAGCCTGCACACTTTCACGAAACACCTATCAGGTGCATACCTATGCTTCGGCGGATGCCAGCCTAGGTAGGCGAGTCCTTCAGGCGGCGGTTGCCCACCTGTAGGACGGAGCCGTTACGGCTCTATTATGAGGTATTATTTACCCACCCAAGGACTGCTTTTGGACGTCCCAATTGTCTGGGGTCTCCCAATGGAGCGACAAAGAAGGGAATTTTGTTTACTTACCGTAAATTCCTTTTCTTCTAGCTCCAATTGGGAAGACCCAGCACCCGCCCCTGTTTTTTGTGTACACATGTTGTTCATGTGAATGGTTTCAGTTCTCCGATATTCCTTCGGATTGAATTTACTTAAACCAGTTATAATTTTTTCCTCCTTCTTGCTTTTGCAACCAAAACTGAGGAGCCCGTGGGAGCACGGGGGGTGTATAGGCAGAAGGGGAGGGGCTTTACACTTTTAGTGTAATACTTTGTGCGGCCTCCGGAGGCATAGCCTATACACCCAATTGTCTGGGTCTCCCAATTGGAGCTAGAAGAAAAGGAATTTACGGTAAGTAAACAAAATTCCCTTCTTTTTTTTTATGTCAATTTAGACTAGGTACGCTCCCAAAATGCCTGAAAAAATTGTTAATGCATGACTTGGTAATTTTTTTTATTTATTTATTTTTTTAATCCCTATAGCGTATTCCCCCATGCTCAATGGTTTGGGGGTTTTTTTTCCTCAAATTTTTTTCTTCATCTGTTATTGTAGGCATAGACTTGGAAAATATTGAATACAATCCTGATATCCTGGATGATCCTCAGTGGCCATGTGGATAAACACAAGCGGGTTCTCATCTTTGCTTCCTATATGGTAATCTTAATATTTTGCCCTTTCATGTCTGCACTTCAGGATCTGTCTGATGCTTGTAGTATTGTGGTTCATACCACATACAGTGGATACGGAAAGTGTTCAGACTCCATTAAATTTTTATTTATTTCATTGCAGCCATTTGGAAATTCTAAAATGTTCATTATTTTTTTTTCTAATGTACCACGTTGCCCCACCCCATCTTGACAGAAAAAAAAACCCAATATAGTAATTTTTGCAAATTTATAAACCCCTTCAGGCCCCCAGCCTGTTTTCACCTTAAAGACCCGGCCATTTTTTGCAATTTTGACCAGTGTCACTTTGACAGGTTATAACTCTGCAACACTTCAACGGATCCTGGCGATTCTGACATTGTTTTTTCGTGACATATTATACTTTATGTCAGTGTAAATTTAGCCGATATGTTTTGCGTTTATTTGTGAAAATTTCGAAAATTTTGCAATTTTCAAAATTTGAAATTTTATGCCATAAATGTGAGAGATATGTCACACAAAATAGTTACTAAATAACATTTCCCACTTGTCTGCTTTACATCAGCGCAATTTTCGGAAAAAAAAAAATTTCGTTAGGAGTTAGAAGGGTTCAAGTTCATCAGCAATTTTTCATTTTTCCAACAAAACTTACAAAAAAAAAATTTTTTAGGTACCACATCACATTTGGAGTGACTTGAGAGGCCTAGGTGACAGAAAATACCCAAAAGTGACCCCATTCTAAAATCTGCACCCCTCACTCTGCTCAAAACCACATCCTAAGAAGTTTATTAACCCTTTAGGAGCTTCACAGCAACCAAATCAATGTAGAAAGAAAAAATGAAAATTTTAACTTTTTTACACAAAAATGTTACTTTAGCCATAAAATTTAGCATTTTCACAGGGTATCAGGAAAAAATGCTCCATAAAATTAGTGTTCTCCTGAGTACACCGATATCTTTTATGTGGTGGAAATCAATTGTTTGGGCGCACGGCAGGGCTCAGAAGGCAAGAAGCGTCATTTGACTTTCAAACGCAAATTGTCTGGAATAGTTAGTGGATGCATGTTGTGTTTGGAGACCCCCTGAGGTGCCTAAACAATGGAGCTCCCCCACAAGTGGCCTCATTTTGGAAACTATACCCCCATGGCATAAATCTAGATGGGTAATGAGCACTTTGAACCCTCACGTGCTTCATACATTGAGCCGTTAAAAACAAAAAATACTGTTTTTTCCACAAAAAATGTTATTTTTGGCTCAATTTTTTAAATTTTACAGGTGGTAACAGGATAAAATAGACTGCAAAATTTGTTGGGGCAATTTGTCCTGAGTATGCTGATACCTCATATGTGGCAGCAGACCACTGTTTGGGCGCACGGCAGGGCTCCAAAGGGAAGGAGTGCTGTACATTAGCAGGGACCTGTATGTCAATTTCATAGTGTGGTATATTTGTGTACGGTACATCAGGCCGTCATGTGTGTGCTGAGTAGTGTACGTCAGGTCCTCCCCCGTCTGTGTTGTGTGGTGTATACATCAGGTCCCCCCCCCCCCCGTCTATGTGGCTTATGGAAGATCCCCCCCCCCTCCCCCCTCTATGTGGGCTTATGGAGATCCCCCTCCCCCCTCTATGTGGCTTATGGAAGACACCCCCCCCCCCCCCCGTTATGTGGCGTACATCATGTTCCCCCCCCGTCTATGTGACGTACGGAATGTCCCCCCCCCCCCGATTATGTGGCTTATGGAAGATTTCCCCCCCCCCCCATCCCCGTTATGTAGCGTACAGAAGGTCCCCCGTCTATGTGTTGTACGTCGTTTTGTGTGTTATGAAGGAATGTTGGGATGGCACATGTTAATTTAGTACCCGGATGAGTTTAGTACCCGGATGAGTGATAAACTTTGAAGCAGTTTATCACACAAAGTCCAGGTTTATCGGGACAAGTGTCGCATTGAAACACTGTGTCCTTCCTCACCCCCCTGCTATAGCACACCCGGCACCTTTTCTGAGATCTTCCTCTTCCGGTGGTTTGCGGTACCTCACCAGGAAAATGTTGCCCTGGTACCATGCGGGCACTTGCAGTTCCAGAGTTGCTAGGGACAGCTGCTTCTTCTCTTCCAAACATCAAGGTCTTGATGACGACTTCCTGGAACTGAAGGAAGGTGTTGGTCTGGCCTGCACCTCGTGAGAGCACGAAAGCATTGTACAGTGCCATCTGCACGATGTGCACAGCCAGCTTCTTATACCACACTTCACCTTCCGCATGGCATTATAGGGCTGGAGGACTTGATCGGAAAGATCAACTCCTCCCATATGTTTGTTGTACCCCAAGGCACAGTCCGGTTTGCGAACCTGTGCCGAGGTACCTCGAACACTGATGGCTGTGGGGCCGGGACCATGAATTGTGGTCAAGAAAAGGGACATCCCTTCTGTCCTTGAACTTGACAACAACCATGTTGTCCGCTACATTGGGCTCTACTCTCACCTCTTGGGAGGCAGCTGCCCAATTAGCGTCACAGGGAGGCCCCTCTGATTTTTCCGGACAGTACCGCAAGCTGCGGTACCTCTGGAAGAGAGGGATTGGAAGAGTGGGACGCTTGTATAAAAATTATCAACATACAGGTGATAACCTTTTATCAAGCAGTGGGTGGATCAAATCCCACACAATTTTCCCACTCACCCCCAGAGTAGGTGGGCATTCTGGGGGTTGGATCCGCGTGTCCTTCCCTTCGTAAACTCTAAAGTTGTGAGTGTACCCTGAGGTACTCTCGCACAACTTATAGAGTTTAAATGCCGTATCTTGCCCTTTTACTGGGCAGGTACTGGCGAAACTTCAGTCTCCCCTTGAAGTGGATGAGGGATTCATCCACACAAATTTCCCTCTGGGGAACATACACTTCAGCAAACTTACTTTTGAAGTGTTCGATGACCGGACGAATTTTGAACAGTCTGTCAAAATTCGGGTCATCGCGGGGAAGACTGTCCGCATTGTCCCTAAAATGTAAAAATTTGTGCATGGCCTCAAAACGCTTACGGGTCATAACCATGCCAAATACTGGAGTGTTGTATAAAATATTAACACTCCAATATTGGCGAAGTTGTGGCTTCTTCACCAGCCCCATGTGAAGAGTGAGACCCCAATACTTCAACATTTCTACTGAATCCGTCGGGGTCCAGCTAGAAAATGCTGAGTTAGCATTTTGGGCCAAAAATCGTTGGGCGTTGAGATTCGTTTGCACCACCATGAGACTGACAAACTCTTCAGAGAAATAGACTTTGAAAAAGTCTATTGCTCCAAGGTTTGTAGCATCAAACTGGATTCCTGGTTGGGGAAGAAACTCAGGAATCTGTGGTGCAAAGTTTTCAGGGACTGGGGTCCATACCCGGTCACTAGCGCTAGGTTGGGGGTCCCTAGCACTAGTGCTGGGCTGGGGTTCACTCACGCTCTGCTCCGAGTCTTCTCCCCTGGGCTCCGGCTCTTCTCCCCTGGGCTCCGGCTCTTCTCCCCTGGGCTCCGGCTCTTCTCCCCTGGGCTCCGGCTCTTCTCCCCTGGGCTCCGGCTCTTCTCCCCTGGGCTCCGGCTCTTCTCCCCTGGGCCGTGACTGATACCTCGTCCTACGACGTCTTCGCGGTGGTCCTTCGTCACTGGAGGAGGAATCGGCTTGGGAGGAACAGAGGAATGTGGGGTCATCTCCCTCGCTATCAGGCTCGGAGGCAACAAAGGCATATGCCTCCTCATCTGAATAACGTCTCTGGGATCGGGACATTGTATGTGTGGTGTGTGTACAAAAACTTTATTTGGTGTTTGTGTGTGTGTGAGAAAAAAAATACTTTATTTAGTGTATGTGTGTGTTTGTGTCTCTGATGAACAAGGAAAATCTAGAAAGAAAGAGAAAATACAAAAAAATATTAGTTTGGCGAAATAAAGACGGCCGTCAGAAAAAAAAAATGAGTGCCTGCCATTATGCACGAGTCTTGCATCGCATCATCTGCTCCTGTCTGGAAGCGAGCAACTGCGCTGGATAATGCGATGCAAGAGGGCGCGGCAGCGGATGGAGGGGCGGCAGATGAGAGGGCGCAGCGGATGCAGGAGCGGCAGATGAGAAAGGGCGCAGCGGATGGAGGAGCGGCAGATGAGAAAGGGCGCAGCGGATGGAGGAGCGGCAGATGAGAAAAGGCGCAGCGGATGGAGGAGCGGCAGATGAGAGAAGGCGCAGCGGATGGAGGAGCGGCAGATGAGAAAAGGCGCAGCGGATGGAGGATGGGAAAGGGCGCAGCGAATGGAGGAGCGGCGGAGGATGGGGGGGTGGGAGGTGAGATTGGGGATAGCTACCTTACAGGATGGATCTAGGCAGCAGGATCACAGCAGACAAAAGAGGCAGCAGATGAAGGAGGGTGAAAAGGATGGGAGAGAGCAGGCAGCAGATCAGGGAGGGGGGCAGAGTCTGATGGGAGAGAGCGATGGCACATGGAGGGAGGGGGGAGGCAGCACATGGAGGGGAGGCAGCACATGGAGGGGGGGAGGCAGCACATGGAGGGGGGGAGGCAGCACATGGAGGGGGGGAGGCAGCACATGGAGGGGGGGAGGCAGCACATGGAGGAGGGGAGGCAGCACATGGAGGGGGGGAAGGCAGCACATGGAGGGGGGGAAGGCAGCACATGGAGGGGGGGAAGGCAGCACATGGAGGGGGGGAAGGCAGCACATGGAGGGGGGGAAGGCAGCACATGGAGGGGGGGAAGGCAGCACATGGAGGGGGGGAAGGCAGCACATGGAGGGGGGAAGGCAGCACATGGAGGGGGGGAAGGCAGCACATGGAGGGGAGGGGGGGAGGGGAGGCAGCACATGGAGGGGAGGGGAGGCAGCACATGGAGGGGAGGGGGGGAGGGGAGGCAGCACATGGAGGGGGGCAGCCGATTAGGTGCAGTGGCAGCCGATGGAGGCGGCGGCCGATCGGGTGCAACGGCGGCTGAAAAAGGTGGGTGCGACTGAAAGGGGACGGTGGCGGCAGGGACAGCAGCGTGTAAAGCGGCGTGGCGGCCAGGGACAGCGGCGTGGCGGGCAGCAGCGGTGGATCGGCAGGCAGCAGCGGTGGATCGGCGGGCAGGGACAGCGGCGGGAACAGCGGCGTGGCAAGCAGGGACAGCAGCGGTGGATCGGCGGGGAGCAGCGGTGGATCGGCGGGCAGGGACAGCGGCGTGTAAAGCGGCGTGGCGGGCAGGGACAGCGGCGTGTAAAGCGGCGTGGCGGGCAGGGACAGCGGCAGGAACAGCGGCGTGGCGGGCAGCAGCGGTGGATCGGCGGGCAGCAGCGGTGGATCGGCGGGCAGGGACAGCGGCGGGAACAGCGGCGTGGCGGGCAGGGACAGCAGCGGTGGATCGGCGGGGAGCAGCGGTGGATCGGGGGGGAGCAGCGGTGGATCGGCAGGGAGCAGCGGGGGAGCAGCGGTGGATCGGCGGGGGGCAGCGGTGGATCGGGGGGGGGCTATAACTTACCGATGGGCACCTGCAGCGACCGCTCTCATCAGCTTTCACGGACGGAGTGAAGCTGAGGGTAGCGGTCACATACAGGTCACCGGCACAAGATCCACAGTGATTGGGAGAGATCGGTCACAAGGCCGGTCTCTCCAATCAGAGCTGGGGGCGGGTGAAACAAAGTTCACCCAGCTCCAGCCAGTCATCAGTGCTACAGCAGCACTGATTATGGCTGGATTGCAATGTGTTAGCCATTTTCAATGGCTGACACATTACAGTGACTGTAATTGGCTGAGCGGCGTTCGTCAGCCAATCACAGCCTCTGTAGGTTCGGGAAGGAGGCACCACCCCTCCTGAGGTCAGGCAGAGGTCCCCTCCTTCCCGAATCCACCGTTTAGGTAAACAAATTTCACTCCCCGGGGCTCCGGGACCGCGATTTCGCCAGGATGTACTGAGTACGTCATGGGTCGTTTAGCACCATGTGACCATGACGTACTCAGTACGTCCAAGGTCGTTAAGGGGTTAAGCAAGAAAAACTGAAATATCACATGGTCATAAGTATTCAGACCCTTTGCTCAGACACTCATATTTAACTCACATGCTGTCCAATTGCTTGTGATCCTCCTTGAGATGGTTCTACCCCTTCATTGGAGTCCAGCTGTGTTTAATTAAACTGATAGGACTTGATTTAGAAATTATTGAATGTTCTCAGTGAGAGGAACAAAATTATAATCTTGTGATACCTTTTAATGGCTAACTAAAATATTTTATTTTAGTTAGCCATTAAAAGGTATTACAAGATTATAATTTTGTTCCTCTCACTGAGAACATTCAATAATTTTTCAACTGGCTAACACTGTACCAAAACCTTTTCACTTGATTTAGAAAGGCGCACACCTGTCTATATAAGACCTCACAATGCATGTTACACAAAATGAGTCATGAGGTCAAAGGAACTCAGAGAGAGAATTATGGCAAGGCACAGATCTGGCCAAGGTTACAAAAGAATTTCTGCAGTACTCAAGATTCCTAAGAGCACAGTGGCCTCCATAATTCGTAAGTGGAACTAATCACCAGGATTTTCGTATAGAACCTAAAGTTAGTGCTATACTGGCGCTATCAGGCTGAGCCTGTACATACTTTGAGGTCAGCTCAATTGTTTAGGTTTTGAAATCAAAGAAAAAGTTTATAAAATCAGCAGCTTCTTGAGTGACAGCAGCTGAGGATCAGATAATATCTGGGGGGTATGCATAGTTATCCGCTCCCCCGGTTAGTTAGCATATGTATTTTACCATCGACCTAGCAGGACCTGTGGGGAGGTCATACCCATGTGACCAGAAGGGGCGGGGCCTCAGCCAAAAGAAAAATGTTGCTTTCTGATATCAGTTTTGTTGGCTGAGGACCCGCCCCTTCTGGCCACATGGGTATGACCTCCCCACAGGTCCTGCTAGGTCGATTGTATAATACTTAGAATTAGCATAAGAGGGAGGGGATAACTATGCATACCCCCAGAGATATTATTGGATCCTCTGCTTCTGTCACTCAAGAAGCTGCCGAATTTATAATCTTTCTTTGATTTCAAAACTTATACATCAGAGCTGACCACTAAAGGTATGTAGAGAATCAGCCTGGCTTTAGGTTATATATATATATATACACAAAAATCCTGGTGATCTTTTCCCTTTTATATGGATGAAGTTTTGGGACCACCAGAACTCTTCCTAGACCTGGCCGTCCAGCCAAACTGAGCAGTCGTGGGAGAAGAGCCTTGGTGGGAGAGGTAAAGAAGAACCCCAAGATCACTGTGGCTGAGCTCATGAGATGCAGTAGGAAGATGTGAGAAAGTTCCACAAAGTCAACTATCACTGCAGCCCTCCACCAGTTGGGCCTTTATGGCAGAGTGGCCCGACGGAAGCCTCTCCTCAATGCAAGACATATGAAAACCCGCATAGTTTGCAAAAAAACACATGAAGGACTCAGACTATGAGAAATAAGATTCTCTGGTCTGATGAGATGAAAATAGAACTTTTTGGTAATAATTCTAAGTGGTACGTGTGGAGAAAACCAGGCACTGCTAATCACCTGCCCAATACAATCCCAACAGTGAAACATGGTGGTGGCAGCATCATGCTATGAGGGTATTTTTCAGCTGCAGGGACAAGATGACTGGTTGCAATTGAAGGAAAGATGAATGCGTCCAACAACAGAGATATCCTGGAAGAAAACCTCTTCCAGAGTGCTCTGCACCTCTGACTTGGCCAAAGGTTCACCTTCCAACAAGAGAATGACTCTAAGAACACAGGTAAAATAACAAAGGAGTGGCTTCAGAACAAATGTGACCATTCTTGACCGCCCAGCCAGAGCCTGACCTAAACCCAATTGAGCATCTCTGGAGAGACCTGAAAATGACTGTCCAGCAACATTCACCATCCAACCTGACCGAACTGGAGAGGATCTGCAAGGAAGAATGGCAGAGGATCCCCAAATCCAGGTGTGAAAATCTTGGTGCATCACTCCCAAGAAGACTCATGGCTGTACTAGCTCAAAAGGGGGCTTCTACTCAATACTGAGCAAAGGGTCTGAATACTTATGACCATGTGATATCTCAGTTTTTCTTGTTTAATACATTTGCAAAAATTTCTGCTTTTTTTTTTTTCTTTTTTTTTTTCTGTCAAGATGAGGTGCAAAGTGTACATTAATGAGAAAAAAATGACCTTTTTTTGAATTTTCCAAATGGCTGCAATGAAACAGTGAAAAATTCTGAATACTTTCTGTACCCACTGTATATTACTGCATGTCATGAAACCCTAATTTTTACCACATGCCACAAATCACTCCCATTAGTACACACACTAAAGAGGGTTATCTATCCCATATCTAGAGGTATTAAATGTGTCCTCTTTTTCCAGACAACCGTTATTGAATATGTGAAACCCTGTGACTTGAAAAAAGACATGAATGAGATGTTCAAGGAGAAGTTTCCTCACGTAAAGCTGACTCTGAGCAAGATCAGAAGGTGAGGCGGCAGATTGGATTGTGAGCTCCTTGGGATTGCCAATGAATGAATGTTTTCTTGGTGGTCCCTTATGGTCATGTATCACGTTGGGCAGCTGTCCTCCCTTCACTTGATATCCTTCCTGACTCCTTTTTTTTTTTTTTTTTTTTTTCCCCCCCACATTCTGTCAACAGCTTGAAACGTGAAATGAGGAACGTGGCACACGAGTGTAACATGGAGCCAGTCACAGTTGCCATGTCATATGTTTACTTCGAGAAGCTGGTCCTACAAGGGAGAGTGAACAAGCAGAACCGGAAACTGTGTGCCGGAGCCTGTGTGCTGCTAGCCGCCAAAATCAGCAGCGACTTTAAGAAGCCCGAGCTGAAGCATCTTCTAGATGTAAGTGTTAAGTCCACACTGGGCTCTAGGCACGTGGCAGACTGTTCTGTGCCATTGTGCTGTCTTTCTTGAGAATCTGGAAGATCAGCTTGCAGCTCCATGGTATACAATTCTGTCATGGCGAGGGTGCCGGGGTATGGAGCTTGCGCCGACTTACTACTCTGTAACCACTTCACTGCCACTGTCAGTCTCTAGCCCTATCCTGGAAGGGATGTCCTTTTCAAGTGTCAATCGGGCCTCCATCCCTGCTACTTGGATGCTGATGGGTTGCTATGGCAGCCATTGTAGTGTTCCTGTGAAGAACAGCTCTATGGTGGGCTACACAGGAGATCATTATTGGTACTGTGTTTTGTGATATTGAACTATTGCTTTATTTAGCTCACACAGAATCATGGACTAAAGAAAATGAAAGCATGTTTGTCACCCAAAAAACAAAAAAAAATACTTAGCCACTCCACCATCATCTGCAATTCCTGGTATAGAGAAAGGGATGCACAGATCAGAGTCCAGCTGGTCACCAGAAGACGGAATCCAAAAAAATCCAGCAATCCCAAACGATAAATTCCAAATTTTTATTTCACATTTTTAACTTCCATAGTTAGGACTCCATTAAAAAGGAAACGGATGACTTGTTTCGGATCCATCAGATCCTAACTCATATCTCATGTCGGATATGAGTAAGGATCTGATGGATCCGAAACGCGTCAGGTTTTCCTTTTAATGGAGTCCTAATTATGGAATTTTGAAATGGGAAAGTTTTGGAATTTTTTTTTTCTCATTTGGGATTGCTGGATTTTTCTTGGATGTTTGTCACCCACTCTTTCCTCAACACCGTACCAATGTCTTCCTTCCCATTCCCTCATATGTAATGTAAAGCAATCAAAACATTGTATGCCTCCCCCAAGTGACACTGATAAAAGCTACACCTTCCCATGGAGGAAAAAAAACCCTCAAATGTCTCCATTGATATAAAAATAAGTTATGGATCCCAGAAAACTGTAGCACAATGCAAACATTTTATTTTAAGCTATTAAATAATAAAAAGCTATACAAGGATGGTATTGCTGTAACTACTGACCTAAAGCATCACACTGCCAGGTCCTTTTGTACCACCTCTGTAGCCCTGTCCACAGGTTCTGGTAGACAATTTGCTTGAATTGGCCCCATATATTCCAGCATTCCTATGTGATAAGTGTGCCATTGGGACAAGCCGTCTAAGAAAGTTATTTAGTTGTATTGCTTTTCCAATCTATTAGATTTCAGCTCCTATTTGCTTTCCTGGTCAATCGTCTTAGGGGTACTTCACACACAGCGAGATCGCTACTGAGATCGCTGCTGAGTCACGTTTTTTGTGACCTCATTAGCGATCTCGCTGTGTATGACACTGAGCAGCGATCTGGCCCCTGCTGTGAGATCGCTGCTCGTTACACACAGTGCTGGTTCGTTTTTTTATTGTTGCTCTCCCGCTGATAAGCACACATCGCTGTGTGTGACAGCGAGAGAGCAACAATCCTGAATGTGCAGGGAGCAGGAGCCGGCGTCTGACAGCCTGCGGTGAGCTGTAACCAAGGTAAACATCGGGTAACCAAGGTGGTTACCCGATATTTACCTTCGTTACCAGCCTCCGCAGCTCTCACGCTGCCAGTGCCGGCTCCTGCTCCCTGCACATGCTAAGCTAAGCTGTGTGCGCTGGTAACTAAGGTAAACATCGGGTAACCATACCCGATGTTTACCTTGGTTAGCAGTGTCCGCAGCTTCCAGACGCCGGCTCCGTGCAAGCGCAGCGTCGCTTGCACGTTGTTGCTGGCTGGGGGCTGTTCACTGGTCACTGGTGAGATCTGCCTGTTTGACAGCTCACCAGCGACAATGTAGCGACGCAGCAGCGATCCTGACCAGGTCAGATCGCTGCTTCGTCGCTAAAGTTTGATGGTACCCTTACTACTATGTGCAGCAGGAGCAAGTGTTTCCATGTACTGTATACGCTTTGGGGGAATTCTGTGACTCACCTTGTCCTTCTATCCACATTGCAGAAATTAGAAGAACGCTTTAGATCTAACAGACGGGACCTGGCTGCATTTGAGCTGACCGTGCTAGTGGCTATGGAGCTAGCACTCTACCTCCCCGAGGCGCAAGTATTACCTCATTACCGGCGCTTGACCAAGCAGCAGTAGATGGGATCCAGGCACAGACGCTGCGCTCCCTTCCAGGGTTCAATCATTCGTCTGGGACCTCCTCTCTTCTGCTAAATCTCAGAAACCAATCTATGGAGCTCCTGGTCCGACTCTTCCCCCTCACTTGCCGCGGAGCAGTACGTTACTACAGTGGATTTATTGATCCGTGGCAAAAAGCACAGTCGTAGGTGGACGTTGGCTGCTTGGGCAGAGGGTCAGAGTTTCATATTCATGTCCGATCTATGCGTAGTTGCACATTGTAGAACCGCTCTTCCCCTTTTTTTTTTTTTTTTTTACCTACTTAACTCTGTATATTCAGATTTTTATGTATTTGGGTGAGTAAACTTAATAGGATATGTGTCCTATACAAGAGGTTTTATGTGAAGCCCCAAAAGACTAAGGAGATTGTGGCAATAAAGGGGGGGGGAGGGGTTAAATTGAGGGATTAGAGAAAGAAAAGCACAATTAACCCTTCAGTGCCTATGTAATCTCTCACAAATCACTCTGGCATTGAGGATGTTAATGCAAATTTACACGTTGTCGGGAACGTATCAGTACTCATCAAAGTATGGTCATTCGGGTGAGTATTACACCCTAAAGCTCAGTCTCCCACCTGTGTCAAATTGCTCATTCTTTGTTATATCCGTTTCCAATATGGCTGCTGTGTCTGCTCCCCTGACTCCGGAATGACAAATCTGTATGGTGATATCATTGGTGGTGTATGTGATAGGGTGCTTTGTCATCAAGGAGTCAGGAAGTCTCGCACTGGAGCTGTATAGGATGCCATGTTTGTTGTCGCTCAACTTTCCCATTAACCTGAATAACTGAAGCTTCTGACAAAACGGGGGAGTGAAGAAGTCTTGTTTTAGGGGGAAAAATGCTTGAACCTCTGACGTCTTGAAGATGCTGAATATGTATGTCTTTAGTGTACATGAGCCAAGAAACAAGTCTTCAGACATCGTAGGCAATAGGCGCTCTCCGTGGAGACTGCGCATTCTAGCATTCTATTACTGAGTGCACATATCTACAGCTTCCAAGTAATCTCATTCCAAAACAGGATAAAAAACCAAACCTAGAGTAATATGCATATTTTCTTTTTAAAGAGACGTGCCTGAAGTGCCCTGATCTGGTATCAGGATGTGAATTATTTATTCCATTAGGGTCACAGACCATTATGGTGCATTCATCATGTACACTGGAAGCAGCCGCCAAGTGGTATCGCCACACAAAGGAAAATCCAAATCTCTACCATACACAGATGAGGTGAAGCCACCGATTTCAGCCCGACCTTCCCTCTAATGCGTATGGACCCTCTAAGGCTATGTGCGCACGTTGCGTTTTTTTCATGCGTTAATGCACCGTTTTAAACTGCAGTGTAAACGCATGCGTTCTCAGCAAAGTCTGAGAATTTAGCAAATGCCATGCGCACGTTGCATTTTAAAGCGCAGTGTTTTGGATGCCAAATTTTTTTACAAAATCGTTGCGTTCTAAAAATCAACATGTCACTACTTTTGAGCGTTTTGGATGCTTTTCCCACTGTCTATGGCAGAGCAAGCATCCAGAGCGCATGTATTCTGCATCCACAACGCAGCAGAATATTTGTCATGGCAGAACGCAACGTGCGCATATACCCTAACTCTTCCCTGGCAAGCGAGAGAGAGTCTGGCTGCGGGAATGTCCAGTGATCATTTTTGTTTGGTTGGGAGGCACATGGAGTACACAGTATAGCTCAGGCGAGTGATCCTTTAGATATGGGTGTTGGGGAAGATGGCTGCCAACCACCAGCCAACTAGTGGATATGGTCAGCTTTACTTGGAGGTCTGTAATATGCCACCCTGTGTGCCTACAGGAAATTAAGGATAGAAACGGAGGTCTTTAATATGGCAGGAGTGCAATCCTGTATGGCACAGTCTTCTTGCCCATAGGCGCTGGTTTTTAAAGATTACAGGACCTCCGAGGCACCATACCATGGCAGGTACATAATACAGACCTATCAGTATTTCACGTGGTTCATACACATGAGCCCTTAAGCCCGCTTTACACGCTGCGATCTCGCTAGCGTGCGTTCCCGCCCCCATCGTTTGTGCGACACGGGCATATCACTGCCTGTCGCGCACAAAAACGCGCACCCCCGTCACACATACTTTGCATAGCGACGTCGCTGTGACCGGCATACCGCCTCCTTTCTAAGGGGGCGGTTCGTTTGGCGTCACATCGACGTCACTAAGCGTCCGCCCAATCAAAGCAGAGGGGTGGAGATGAGCGGGACGTAACATCCCGCCCACCTCCTTTCTTCCTCATTGCTGCCAGGACGCAGGTGAGGTTCCTCATTCCTGCGGTGTCGCACATAGCGATGTGTGCTGCCACAGGAACGACGAACAACATCGCCCAAGCATCAGCAACGATAATTGGGAATAGGGGGGGATGTCACCGATGAGCGATTTTGGACGTTTTTGCGACGATTCAAAATCGCTCATAGGAGTAACGCACAACGAGATCGCTAAAGCGGCCGGATGTTCGTCACAAATTCCGTGACCCCAACGAGATCGCTGTAGTGAAATCGTAGCGTGTAAAGCCACCTTTAGTTCTGTTTAAGAGACTTTCTCTGTTTGCTGCAAAGGCTTGTTTTCATTTCTGCCCAGGTAATGGGAAACCAGAAATTGCACAAGAAGTTATACATCTTCACAAGAAACAATCAAAATGAGAGCAAGGTGTAGAATCAGGACTAGGGTAGCCTGGAGAAGACATTGTGTGACAGTCGCTCGCTAGCTGTTGCAGAACTACAGCTCCCAGCATGCTCTTACAGCTGGAGATTGTAATCCTGTCCTCGCACAAGTGTAGGATTGTTCATGTACCTTTCTGCGTTTGGGCTGCTGTTGTGTATTACTGCAGTGGCAGATGATTATATTGTTATAGAGGGCGTCCCTCACAAGGGAGATGTTGGAGGGTCTCTACACTTGTGCTGGACATGGTCAGGATGGGAATGTTCCTATTCACTGATGGCAAGCAGAGATCTTGGAGAATGAGGATTATAAAACCTGAGCGTGCCAAATAGTAAGGCCCTTTTCATATTGCATTTTTACTTGCGTTCAGTGGTCCCATCGGGGCCTCCGTCCAAACCGCCCCTCCCCCACCCAGTAAAGCGTTTCGGACGCATGCGCCGACAGGGCCATTGACTATAATGGAGCAGACTGTCAGTGTGTGCTCTCTCTGGCACCATTTTTGCACATATACGTTTTCTGCAGGCGGACACCCAGACGTAGTCTAATATGTTCGGGTGTCCGCCTGCAGAAAACTTATATGTGCAAAAACGGTGTACAATAGAGCACACGCTGACAGTCTGCTCCATTCTAGTCAATGGCCCTGTCTGCGCATGCGTCCGAAACACGCTTTGCGGGGTGGGGTAGGGGCGGTTCGGACGGATGCCACGACTGGACCACTGAACGGAAGGCAAAACGCAGTGTGAAAGGGGCCTAAGGATGGCACGATCTACAGCAGCTGCTGCCAGTCATGTACATTGTGGGTGCACAATAATGGGGTCTACTCCTTTTTCTGTGTTTCTTTTATTACTGTGATTTGTTGGCAGCAGTGACGGTGGGGATGTTACTACCTTTTAACATTACAATGGTTTCTTCCACAGTCCTGAAGGACTGGATCACATTCACTAATGCAGGTTATAGCCGTGTGCATATCCCCTCCTGCATTTCCTGTTGATGGTGGCTGGCCATGTTAATGTATGTGATCACCGTCATCAGATCTATGCGCACATTGTACTGTATTACCAAATCCAGCCTGCAGGGCGGCGACACTTCTTACAATCCCAGCGCTTGACTCTAGACATATCACAAAGCTATAGGTGTGTAGTGTTGTAAAACCACAAGTCCCAGCATTAACCTATGTACCTGTGACACTTCCTAATGATAAAGCTGGCATTGCTGCAATATGAAAGGAAACCTCTATATTAGAGAATAATTTTAGCACGTGTGTGCTGTATGTACAGAGTAGTGTGGATGATGACCGCTGGCTGCCCACCCCCCAGATATCGAGAAACGTGCCCCTCAGACTTCCCAATGTAGGGCACAAAGCTCATCATGGTTCTCGTTTTCTGTAACTCGTGGTCTGATGTGCAGGTGAACTGTCCAAAGTTATCACTGTGATTAGTAGGTGCCATGAACTATGGCATTTTTGCACATGCTCTTCATTGCTAGGTTTCTTTCCAACCGATGCCCAAAAATCTGTGCCAGATGTGGCCATCTACCTATACCAATGACCTGAATGCTTGTTGCTGCCACCAAGTGGTGGTTCTGGCCCATTACAGTTGTTTATACAGTGCCCTCTTGTAGCAGGGTGGCACTTTTTTTTTTTTTTTTTGTGATATTTTCCATATGTAGAAGTGCCAATATGAGAAGTCCTGGGAATAATAGTTCTTCCATTCTCTACCCTTCTCCATAAATGCCAGCGTAGCCTATTTTATGTTGCACATAATGGTAGTATAGCAATATTCCACTTTGTGTCTCCTGGTCCTCAGCTTTACAATAATGGGAGTTGTATAAATGCTTACTGGTGGTGGCCAGTCCGGCCGCGGTTTGGATGGCTGCCACTGCCTTCTATCTATTTTAGTTTTTAGCGCTTTCTCCCCATTGTCTGTTTAGGAAATGCCACCATCGTGTGGTAGAACTGGTGTACTGCACCCAGCCAGACCATATCTAACCCTGTATCTATGGAATAATATCCATGTCTGTATTATAAAGCAGTAAGTTATTTTTCTCTAATTTATATTAGTCATGTTACGTTTTCCGTCCAAAGTGTTTTTTTGTTTTTTTTAATATTAAAGATGCGTTTTAACAATTTGTGAACTTGACATAAGCTATGAACTGCATCAATGTCCCTGCCTGGATCAGTTTTGTGTCACAGCAAAAAGTCCTAATTTCTGCATCTGGACCATTGATGGGTGAGGCAATCTATATCAGCGACTGTTCCCCGGCCTTTTGCAATAAAGCATTGAGCGTCTCCTCTTTCCGATCAATCGGCCGCGCGCTAACGAGGTAATTTCTAGCGGTGGAAGATGGAGATGCTTATTACTGTACACTTTTTATCGTTGTCATGTAGGAAGTGTGTGTGTGGCTATTTCTGTGTGAAATCAGATCGGATGATATTTTTTGATATATTCTAGTAATTATTTTATTTTTTATTTTTTTTTTTCTTGTCGCCAATTTGTCTGATTTTTTTTATATGTGTAATAAAATGTGAGGAAAGTGACCCGTGGCCTGCAGATGGCAGTATACAGCTCTTTGGGGGTAATGGTGACTGCCGATCCTGCTTCCTCTGCCATGAGCAGGTGACGGGGACTTTAATGCCAATGAGATAATTTTAGACTTTGTAATGCCCATGTATCTGTACATTTTGGAGTAAATGGATATTAAACCCCTTGTTTGTAATTTCATTCCAATGTATTCTGATGGACAATGCATTTGTGACATTGCAGCATTGATGTGAATAAAATGATTTTGGGGTTTTTCCTTTTCTGTATGGGTATCTGCCATCTGATCGTTTTCCCTGAGTGTAAGGGTTTTTTTGGCCACTGCGACATCGCTACTGCGATTATCGTCGGCGTCAAACCGAAAGTGACGCATATCCAACGCCGCAACGTGTAAAGCCTAGGTGCGCCGATAAACTATCGCAAAAGTGTCAAATCGGTGATCTGTGTAGCGTCGGTCATTTTCATAATGTCGCACCAATAGGAGATACGATGTTGTTCCTCGTTCCTGCGGTAGCATACATCGCTGTGTGTGAAGCCGCAGGAGCGAGGAACCTCTCCTTACCTGCCTCCACCGGCTATGCGGAAGGAAGGAGGTGGGCGGGATGTTTACGTCCTGCTTATCTCCGCCCCTCTGCTTCTATTGGCCGCCTGCCGTGTGATGCCGCACAACCCGCCCCTTTAGGAAGGAGATTAGTCGCCGGCCAGGTAAGTGCGTGTGAAGCTGCTGTAGCGAACATTATCACAAGCTATCGTATGTGCGATGGGGGCGAGGACTATGTTGGCATCGGCTAGTGATGCTGAGCGCGAATGTCGCAACATGCAAAGTACCCCTTAGTGCCAAGAGAGGTTCCTGCACATCACAGATCACCCATAGAAGTCATTGGGATAGCAATGCATGATTCAAGGTTGTAACTAGAGTTGAGCGAGTCCCTAACTATTCGTACTCGCTATACTTGTAACATACTGTCTAGTACTCGCGTATTCATTCCGAATAGCATATACAATGCAAGTCAATGGGGAAAACTCGCAATGTAATGAGTAAAATGAATTCTGCACTATTTGCACGAATAGTACGATCTTCGCATTTCTCATTACTTTGCGAGTTTTCCCCGTTGACTTGCATTGCACATGCTATTCGGAATGAATACGAGAGTATTAGTACTTATGAGTATAGTGAGTAAGAATACTATAGTACTCGCTCAACTCTAGTAGTAACCTACAATAATAAACGGCAGGGGTACCCACCTTTTTATGAATGTTCTGTGCTCTCCTCATAACTCTCCCTTCTGCTCTTTAGTTATTTTCCTTGCAGAGTGCCTCTTTTATATACTTGTGTAAAGTGAATTAAAATTGGTCTCTCCTACTAGTTTCACCATCAACTTTGGACTGTTTAAAGGGATTGTCCCCTACTGACCCTACTTTGAAGGGTTTATGAGGTTATGTCTCTTGAGCCCTGCGCTCAATCACCACCAGCATTTCCCTGACTGCGGATGTATAAGTAATCAAGAGGAATTTATCGCCGGCTGTTCTCACTTCATAGTGTTGTTTGCTACATCTGCAAGGGTGACTGATGGTGCTGAGTGAGAAGTAATAACCCCAAATGAGCCCTGGGAGAGTGTGCCAACAGTGCCCGTTTTAATGGGGGCAAAACTGGGCACTGAGAAGGTGTTTAAGTGGTGGACAAGCTCTTTAACACTAGACGTCCCAGGAATTTTGAGCTCCATAGGGTTCCAATGGTAGAAATGTTAAATGACTCCTCTCTGGTGTTAAGTTATCAATGTTACAGGTGTCTGACACCCAGCGCCCCCTCCGATCTCAGGTGTTAAGCTTCCATTGTGGTCGGATGTGCATAGTTTAGAGAACATATTTTTAAGAACTGTTCTTGAACATTTTAGACTCTGCTCCCCCTTCACATCAATAAGGGTACTTTCACACTTGCGTTTATTTCCTTCCGTTACAATCCGCCCTTTTGGAAAACAGCGGAATCCGTTAACGGATTCCGCTGTTTCCCATAGACTTGTATGGGTG
Organism: Anomaloglossus baeobatrachus; assembly: GCF_048569485.1. Taxonomy (NCBI): domain Eukaryota; kingdom Metazoa; phylum Chordata; class Amphibia; order Anura; family Aromobatidae; genus Anomaloglossus; species Anomaloglossus baeobatrachus. The sequence goes on along the minus strand of NC_134357.1, from coordinate 438,473,907 downwards.
ACGGATTGTACCAAAAGGACCTGCGTTGCTTCCGCTGGGCGACGCTCCGTTGCTTCCGCCCAGCGGGAGGAACGCAGCATGTAACGTTATTTTGAGCAGCGGAATCCTCTGGATTCCACTGCGCATGCTTTTTTTTTTTTTTTTTTTTTTTTAATCAAACTTTATTTTGGCTCGCGGTGGCCGAACGTTCAGCTGAGCGCCCGGCTGTCGGCAAGCGACAGCGCTCAGCTGAGCGACCGGCCACCGGCAAGTCACAGCACTCAGCTGAGCGCCCGCCCGCCGGCATGCCCGGGCGCCGGCAAGTGACAGCGCTCAGTTGATCACCCGGCGGCCGGCTGCAGGGAGCAATCAGCTGATCAGCTTATCGGCCGGCTGCGATCAGCTGATCACCCGGCGGCCGGCTGCGATCAGCTGATCACCCGGCGGCCGGCTGCGATCAGCTGATCACCCGGCGGCCGGCTGCAGGGAGCGATCAGCTGATCGTTTACAATAGTCTGCCGCTGGTAAAACTGTAAAAAAAAAAAAAATCAAAACGAATTGCGTTGTTTTGCAGCATCCGTTGTGCCACTATATGCAACACATCCGTTACACAACGCAATGCAACGGATACCGTTCAACGCAAGTGTGAAAGTACCCTAAGAGACCAGCTTCAGCACACAAACATTGCCGCTCTGCTTCTGAAAGCTGCAGTTCCCACTGTGACTGAATGTAAATCACTAATAAGTAACATCCAATATCCTTACTAATACCAGAGTGTCCCCGTACACATTCGATGTCTCTCTGCAATACAGTAGTTCGGTCAGTCGTTTTGCCAACCGTCATCTCAGCCGCGTCTACCATAAATAAAAGCTTTTTGCTTGGCTGAGTGCTCCTGTATTCTCAGAGTCGATAGGTGACATGTTATGTGGTGGTTTGTTTTGGGGTGAATAATGCTTTCAGCAGTCTGAAATCAGATATTTGCAAGCAACAGCTCTCCTGACGAGTAGTTGCCAAGTGCCCCATATACAAGTGCATCTCACTAAATTAGAATATCACCAAAAAGTTAATTTATTTCAGTAATTCAATACAAAGAGAAATGCTTATAGAGTCATAACAAACAGTGATCTATTTCAAGTGTTTATTATTTCTGTGAATGTTGATGATTTTGGCTTACAGCCAATGAAAACACAAGTCATTATCTCAGAAAATTAGAATATTAGCTAAGACCAACTTAAAAAATTATTTTAAACTCAGGAATGTTGGCTACTGAAAAGTCTGTACAGTAAATGCCTCAGTACTTGGTCGGGGGCTCCTTTTGCATGAATTACTGTATCAATGTGGCATGGAGGTGGCTGTGGCACTGCTGAGGTGTTATGGAAGGCCAGGTTGCTTTGATAGCAGCCTTCAGCTCGTTTGCATTGTTGACGCTTGACAATATCCCATAAATTCTCTATGGGGTTTAGGTCAGGTGAGTTTGCTGGCCAATCAAGCACAGTGATACTGTGGTTAGTAAACCAGGTATTGGTACTTTTGGAAGTGTGGACAGGGGCAAGTCCTGCTGGAAAATGAAATTTCCATCTTCAAAAAGCTTGTCCGCAGAGGGAAGCATGAAGTGCTCTAAAGTTTCCTGGTAGACGGCTGCCCTGCCTTTGGTCTTGATAAAACACAGTGGACCTACACCAGCAGATGACATGGCTTCCCAAACCATCACTGATTGTAGAAACTTCACACTAGACCTCAGCAGCTTGGATTGTGGCCTCTCCACTCTTCTCCAGACTCTGGGACCTTGATTTCCAAATGAAATGCAAAATTTACTTTTATCTACAAATAACACCTTGGACCACTGAGCAACAGTCTAGTTCTTTTTTTTTTTTTTTTTCCTCCTTGGCCCAAGTAAGATGCTTCTGGCTTTGTCTATAGGTCATGAGTGGCTTGACACCATGAATGTGATCGTTATAGCCCATGTCCTGAATGTCTGTGTGTGGTGGCCCTTGAAGCACTGACTCCAGCAGCAGTCCATTCCTTGTGAGTCTCTCCAAAATTTTTTAATGGCCTTTTCTTAACATCTTATCAAGGCTGCAGTTATCCCGGTTGCTTGTGCACTTTTTTTCTCCCACACTTTTTCCTTCCATTCAACTTTCCATTAATATGCTTTGATACAGCACTCTGTGAACTGCCAGCTTCTTTAACAATGACCTTTTTGGCTTACCCTCCTTATGAAGTGTGTCAATGACTGCCTTCTGGACATCTGTCAAGTCAGTTGTCTTCCCTAGAGTTGAGCGGGATGGCAATAATCCGGGGACAACGGGTCGTTAACAGACTTAAAAATAAGTCCGCTCCGGAATCCGGTGCCCATATAAGTCAATGGGGACCGGAATCAGGAGGTTAAAAACGTTTGTGGAGGGGCTAGGGGGCTGGGAGCGAGCGCAGCATACTCACTGAGGCGCTGTCATGGTGGCACACTCCTTCCGGGTCACGCTGTAACCTTCCGGAGCCGACAATTCAATATTCATTGTTTTCCCCGCCCACCGGCTCGCGTTGGTTGCAGCTAGACACGCCCCCACCCTGAGTGTCAGCGTGTCAGCTAACTGCAACCAATCACAGGCGCCAGGACGGCCGGTGGGCAGGGAAAGCAGTGCACTGTCGGCCAGTTGGTAAACACTCGGCAGCTCAGGTATAGCGCTCGGCTGCAGCCCCAGCCGTCGCGTTGTATCTGTGCTGTGTATACAGTGCCCAGAGTCACACGTGCGAGGCTTTGCCGGCTGCTGCCATGGCAGGCCCACGTGCACCCCTCGCATGTGTGATTCCGGTGAAAGTAAAAAAAAAAAAAAAAACAACAAACGACGTGCGGTCCCCCCTATTTTCATCCCCAGCCAAGATAACGTCGGCCGGGGGCTCGTATATCATCAGCCCACAGCCGTCCGGTAATGCCGCGTCTGTTACATGCGACCATACCGGTGCGATACTGGCTCTTCCCGCTGGCGTGATGCGGTGCCAGTCGGGGTAATAGCAGGGGTTAGCAGGGGCACATAGCTGCTGCTAAACCCTAGCTTTGTGTGATGGCACAGGCGTCTATCAGATACCTGCATCACACAAACCTGTAAGTGACAGTAAATAAACAAGACCCACAGAAAAATCCTTTATTTGAAATAAAATACAAAACACTCCTCCTTCACCACTTTATTAACCCCCAAATACGCTGCAGTTCCGACATAATCCACAGGAGAAGTCCCGCGGCGACACATCCGGCTCTGCTACATCTCAGAGCAAGCAGCCATAGAGCACGGCTGCCCGCTCTGAGTGCAGCGTAGTACTGACCGCGATAAGCGATGACTGCATGGCAGACACTGTCACAGGCTGGGGGCGCGTCAGCCAGCAACCAAGCACAGCTGAGAGGACGGCCGGTGGGTGGGGAAAACACGGAAAGCTGTGTGACAGCACAAGAAGTGAAAGCGCGACCCGGAAGCAAGTGTGCCGCCATGACAGAGCCCAGTAAGTATGAAACGCTCATTTATTTATTGGGTTTTTTTTTCATTTTTTATTATTTGCCAGTTCCGGATCGTGCAGCCGGAATCCCGGGCCCGGATCGGGCTCGGGAATAGTGCTGAAACCGCGCGGATCCGGACATTTACATCCCGGACCCGCTCAGCCCTAAAAGGGACCTTTTTTTTTTTTTAACCAAAGTTATTTTCTTGCATTAATTAAGTAGGGTACAGAATGATGAAAAGATGGGCCAACAAATCAAAATAGCATACAACAAGGCATGCATATTGTAATATCACAATCGCCAGCTCTTTCTTCAAATTCGACTCTTCCCCCCCCCACCTTCGTCTTTAAGAGACCATTTTAACCCTCTGGTGGGAACAATATCTTTAATAATGAGTTTGGGAATAATGTACCAGTCAGGCGCAGGCTAGAAAAATACCTATAATATCTAATTTTTGCAATTTCAGTGATCTAAAAGTGATGAGACCTTCATAGGGATGCAATAAAAGAGACTACACATTATCAGGTGCAAAACAAACCCATTTCCTCAACATAAAAGTGATAACTCTGAAATACACACATTTCGAAACTCCTACCAAATAGTCCCCAGTTATAACACATAATGGTTATTAAAAAGAGAAAGATTTGGCAAAGAAATACATAATTTCAAGGCACCTAAAATAATATTACACACATAATTATTCAGAATTAGATCCTAAAGTTTCCCCAGAAAAAACAAATTTGCAGAGCAAAGAGCAAAGAGCAAGAGCAATCTTATAAAGTGTGATGTGTTCGGGAACAATGAGCCTGAGAAGCCAGCACAGGTATATCTGCCCTCCTGAAGCTCTGCAGACCAACTGTGGTATCAGGTTTCACACAGCAGCTAGAGCCAGGAGACTACCTGGAGAGAGGGGATTTCCTGAAAATCTAGTGAAGAGGGAGAAATGAAAGTAAAAGAGAAGCGCCTGTCCGGCACATTAATCGCATCCGAGGGTTAAATGCTCAGGAAGCCTTTGCAGGTGTTTTGTGGTAATTATTCTAATTTTCTGAGATAATGACTTTTGGGTTTTCATTGGCTGTAAGCCATAATCATCAATTTTAACAGAATTAAACACTTGAAATAGATCACTCTGTTTGTAATGACTATATACGATGGGCAGCTGATAAGTCTTTTGGCTTTGTGATTTTTTTTTTTTGTTTCTATGGTAACGAATGTTACATCACATGAAAGCCTTATGTGTCTAATATATGTTTTCAAAATGTTGTGTTTGTTGCTTATGGCAACAGTGTTCTACGCATGCGGGAAAACAAAATGGCAGAATCTAATGCGAAATTCACAGCAATTGAGAGCACAGGAGAGATAAAATTCTTGTTTCTGCAAGGAAAGTCTACGAAGGATATTCAAGGTGATATGTCGCAGACATTGGGGGATCAATGCCCTTCATATTCCACAGTTAAGAACTGGGTTGCCAAATTTAAAACGGGCCACTTCAGCACCAATGATGAGGAACGTCCTGGACGACCGAGAGTGGTTGTTGTTCCAGAGATCATCGATGCTGTGCACAATCTCATACTGGAAAATCAACGAATTTCAGCTAAAGCAATAGCAGACATCATGGGGATTTCCCGTAAACATGTTTGTGTCATTATCTATGAACATTTGGACATGAGGAAGCTATCTGAAAAGTGGGTCCCCAAATGTTTGACAACAGATCAGAGAAGCATACGAGTGAAAACTTCCCGACCCATTTGCCAGCGTTTCTGGACTGATAATAACTTCCGGGATGGACTGGTTACTATGGATCAGACCTGGATTTATTTGTATGACCCTGAAAACAAGGAGCAGTTAAAAGAGTGGAGGCACAGTGGTTTTCCTCTTACAAAGAAGTTCAGAGTGTAAAAATCAGCCACTAAGGTGATGGCGTCTATGTTCTGAGATAAGGAGGGCATGCTGCTAGTGGACTACCTTCAAAAGGGTTCCACCATCAATGCAAGGTATTACATTGAGCTTTTGGACCAATTGAAGGCAGCACTGAAGGCCAAAAGGTGCAGCAAGCTGTCCAAAGGAATCTTGTTCCTGCAAGACAACGCCTCCGCTCACTCTGCACAAACGATTACAGCAAAACTGCCAGAGCTCGGCTTCCAGCTGTTTGACCACCCACCTTATTCACCAGATCTAGCTCCCTCCATCTATCATCTGTTTCCAAACCTGAAGAAACACCTCAAGGGTACCAAATTTCACACCATTTCTGATGCCATGGCTACTACGGATACCTGGTTTAAGGCACAACCGAAATCCTTTTTGCTCGGCTTACAGAACTTGGAATACCAATGTAAGAAGTGTGTTGACATCAGTGGAGAGTATGTGGAATAAATGTAGTTTCATCATCCTATCGACTTTCTTTCTGGGTAAAGCCAAAGACTTATCAGTAACCCCTCTTATAATATGTGTTTCCCTTTTTGTATTGAATTACTAAAATAAATTAACTTTTTGATGATATTCTAATTTCTTGAGATGCACCTGTACATACAGTACAGACCAACAGTTTGGACACGCCTCATTCAAAGAGTTTTCTTTATTTTCATGACTCTAAAAATTGTAGATTCACATTGAAGGCATCAAAACTATGAATTAAAACATGTGGAATAAAATACTTAAAAATGTGTGAAACAACTGAAAATATGTCTTATATTCTAAGTTCTTCAAAGTAGCCACCTTTTGCTTTCATTACTACTTTGCACACTCTTGGCATTCTCTTGATGAGCTTCAAGAGGTAATCACCGGAAATGGTTTTCCAACAGTCTTGAAGGAGTTTCCAGAGATGCTTAGCACTTGTTGGCCCTTTTGCCTTCACTCTGTAGTCTAGCTCACCCCAAAACCATCTCGATTGGGTTCAGATCTGGTGACTGTGGAGGCCAGGTCATCTGACGTAGCATCCCATCACTCTCCTTCTTAGTCAAATAGCCCTTACACAGCCTGGAGGTGTGTTTGGGGTCTTTGTCCTGTTGAAAAATAAATGATGGTCCAACTAAACGCAAACCGGATGGAATAGCACGCCGCTGCAAGATGCTCTGGTAGCCATGCTGGTTCTGTATGCCTTCAATTTTGAATAAATCCCCAACAGTGTCACCAGTAAAGCACCCCCACACCATCACACCTCCATGCTTCACGGTGGGAACCAGGCATGTAGAGTCCATCCATTCACCTTTTCTACAAAGACACGGTGGTTGGATTCAAAGATCTCAAATTTGGACTCATCAGACCAAAGCACAGATTTCCACTGGTCTAATGTCCATTCCTTGTGTTCTTTGGCCCAAACAAGTCTCTTCTGCTTGTTGCCTGTCCTTAGCAGTGGTTTTCTAGCAGCTATTTTACCATGAAGGCCTGCTGCACAAAGTCTCCTCTTAACAGTTGTTCTAGAGATGAGAAGGTGTGTCCAAACGTTTGGTCTGTACTGTATATCGCCTTGTTCAGCTGACAGTGTAATATGTACAGGGGGAGGCTTTGGTCCAACAGTGCTCACTCCAAGCGCTGTGTAGATGATCACGTATCTACTGAGCTAGTCACATAGTCAGCAAGCAAAGTATTGAATCTGTCTAAATCGTTGAATTTGAATGGTTTTATTCAGTCCCATTACCACGTGGATAATTATCTGGCCACTCACATTGCAGTCTGCCTTTACTGACAGCAGTGGTGGCATCAATTGTACTAAAGATCTGATAACAGTGCGGTCTTGTAAGGGATGTCACTGTGGTGTCACGTCTATTTATGACATTTCTTCCACTTTGAATATTTCACCTTCATCTGTCAGTGATATTGGAAAGTGGAAGGAGCTGAATTATCCGCCATGAAGAAAGGACCACGTGAGAGGTAGCCGAGTGCTAAGGCATATAATGCATTAAAGCAGACTGTAATGCTGCCACCAGGGGGAGCCAGAGCTCTGTAGCATAATACACTATACAGAGCAATGAGAACCAGGAAGTGAATTCACAGCGTTCTCATGCATTACCTCAAAGCACAGCTGAGAAGCAGAGCTGCAGAGCATGCAAGGAATAGTCATACAGGCTGGGTCAAACACCGTACAGGCAGAAGCAGGACCGGAGGGACGAGCAAAAGCGGAGTCAAAGTCAGGCCAAGGTCAGTACCGAGGAAGCAACCGAGTGGGGAAATAGGAGAGGGGACAGAGGACAGGAGGGATGACCAGGGGATGGAACACAGACAAGGGCACGGGGGCACAGGAACAGACAGATCAGGATATCACTCACAGGACCAGCAATCACAGGCAAAGCAGTGCTAAGCTTATAGCCGGCACTGGTTCACTGGAAATGCCAGCTTTTAAAGTGAACCTGTCATCAGAAATTTAGCTATAAACCTAAAAGTTCCCCCCTCTGCAGCTCCTGGGCTGCATTCTAGGAAGCTTCCTATAGTTTTTGTGGCCCCTTTTATTCCAAAATAAATACTTTACAAACTTGTACATTTTCGTATGGAAATTTCTTAAATCTTCCATGGGGGCGGGCTGCCTGATGTACGTTGCTGTCCTCCTGCCGATTTACGCCGCCCCCAAACGCTGAATTTCAAACCTCAGGACTCCGCCCCTGGGCGCCCGTGGTCCCGCGCATGCGCTGTGCTGCTGTAGCGGTGCCGTGCACTGCGTGCACGTGTGACCGCTGGTGACGCTTTTGCGCGGGCACCGACTGCTCCGTCCGCTCCTCCCATCTATTTCCTGCTGCTGAGCAGGATGGGAAGGAGGTGACGTCCGGTCATCTGGCCAGCGAGCGTTTGCGCAGAACGCTGGAGGAATAGGCGAAAGTGCGGTCACGAGGTTATGGGCGGCACTTGCTGATGACACTCACAGCGCCGCCCATAACCTCGTGCCCGCGCAAAGCGTCACTAGCGGTCACACGTGCACACAGTGCATGGCACCGCTACAGTAGCACAGCGCATGCGCGGGACCACGGGAGCCCAGGGGCGGCATCCTGAGGTTTGAAATTCAGCGTTCGGGGGCGGCGTAAATCGGCAGGAGGACAGCAACGTACATCAGGCAGCCCGCCCCCATGGAAGATTTAAGAAATTTGCATACGAAAAGGTACAAGTTTGTAAAGTATTTATTTTGGAATAAAAGGGGCCACAAAAACTATAGGAAGCTTCCTAGAATGCAGCCCAGGAGCTGCAGAGGGGGAAACTTTTAGGTTTATAGCTAAATTTCTGATGACAGGTTCCCTTTCAGGCATCCAGGGTCTGGAAGAGAGGCTCGAGAGAAGGCTCTGCCCCCTAGCCTTGTGGACAGGAAGGCGAACCATGACACAGACATTGCTGACTCACTAACTGCGGAGTCCAAATCTCCTCTGGCATTAAGGACAGCGTTCAACCATACACCAGGAGCTTCATGACGTGGGTTTACACTATAATTTAAAATAATCTCTATAGGTGGAGTTATCTTCCGGGCAGCATCCACCCTATACCAAACCAAAAGAAAAAATCCCTATTTAAAATACCAAATCTTTATTCAGTCAACTTACTAAAAAACTGTCAATGCAGTCACATATACTAGCCACAAAAACACACAGGTGGAAGAAAGGTGAGAGGGACCAGTGCGCCGACCGTATCGATATCCAATGATGTTTTAAAGATAATAGTTAGGCAGGGGTAGGGGTCACCTAATGCTGACCCTATAATTTTCCCCTACCTACCAGCGGAGTGTTAAACACCCTAACTTACTCGGTGCCCCCGCTCCTCGGCGGCTGTCCCTTACTGACCCTCCACTCCACATAAACTACCACCATCACCATACACCGTGTGTATATATTGTGCAGGTCATGTACTTGTCTGATAACTGCTCTCTACAGTCAGAAAAATTTTTTTTATATAATGTACCAACTGTAGAGGTGTAAGAGAAAAATATCTCATACTTGTACTAATGCACATATATTCAAAGTTGCAGTACCATAATGACTGTACATTCCATTATAAAATATAATATTTATAAATAGTACTTATCCCATCACAAAAGGGGTCCCATCTCATCTCAACGCGTTTCTCCCTCAGAGTATCTGGGGGTTCATCAGGAGATGTTCAAATATTCAGAAGATGTTCAAATTATTGAATCCTCGTGCCGGTCACACAGTGGAGATCCGGGTGATATTGTGACTAATGGCGTCACTTCGGACCATACAATCAGGGTCCAGTCTCATTGGTGGTGTCAGGGATAATGCCAAGCATCCACCCTATAGCCTGGAAGAGCTCATTTACATAAAGTAATAAAAGATGATGATTTTTCCACAACAAGGCATCTGATATGAGACATAAAGGTAAGGCTATTGTCAGCATTCTATAACCTGTATGCCCATATTAAGGCCTCCTTCACACGTCAGTGATTCTGGTACATGTGTTACTGTTTTTTTTCACATACCAGAATAACCCATACGCAGACCCATTAAAATCAGTGCGTCTGTGCACACATCAGTGATTTTCTTTACTGACATGTTTCCTTGCGGCGTACACACGTGTCCGTGATTTCTGCACGGTGACATGTTCATTTTTTTCTGACATCACTGATGTCCCACAGACCACACTATGGTGTGATCCGTCAAACACATACCAGAAAAATATGTACATTTAAAATAAAAAGCTTTTTAAACTCGCCTGTCTCCAGCGATGCTGTCTTCAGCCGCTGCTGTCTGCTTCCAGGCCAGCTAATTATGCTGATACATATGCACTGCACAGCCGACCCGAAAGTAGCTGCAGAGGTCAGACACAGGAGATATAAGCACCACGGACAGCAGGAGCATGAACAGGTGAGTAGATCTCCATGTATTATCACGGAGATCACATTTGCGTCAAAATCACGGCACACAGAGGGACATACGTAACTTTAACACATCAGTGAAAAACATCTGTGTTTTTCACTGACGTGTGAAAGAGGCCTAAAGTGGGCTTTACACGCTACGATATCGTTAATGTTTTATCGTCGGGGTCACGTTGTTAGTGACGCACATCCGGCGTCATTAACGATATCGCATCGTGTGACACTTACCAGCGACCTTAAGCGACCTCAAAAATGGTGAAAATCGTTCACCATGGAGAGGTCGTCCCAAAACCAAAAATCGGTAATGGTTGATTATCGATGTGGTTCGTCGCTCCTGCGGCAGCAGACATCGCTGTGTGTGACACCGCAGGAGCGAGGAACGTCTCCTTACCTGCGGCTGGCCGCAATGCGGAAGGAAGGAGGTGGGCAGAATGTTACGTCCTGCTCATCTCCGCCCCTCCGCTTTGATTGGCCGGCCGCTTAGTGACGTCCCCTTGGAGGGAGGGATTGTTCAGCAGTCACAGCGACGACGACGACCAGGTAAGTGCGTGTGACGCTGCCGTAGCGATAATGTTCACTGTGGCAGTGATCACACGAAATCGCATGCACGACGGAGGCGGGTGCTTTTGCGTACGATATCGCTAGCGATATCGTAGCGTGTAAAGCCCGCTTAAAGCTATGTGTGCACTAGAAAGTGCCTTTTTCTTAAGAAAAAAAACGGACCCTCTTAAAAAATCCCGCACCCGCGGTAAAAAAACGCACCAAAACCGCAACAAAATCCCCATGCAGATTTGCTGCAGATTTACCGCAAGTTGGTCGCCGTGGATTTTTACCATTATCTATGGCAAAAACCGCAGATACCTGCGGAAAAGAAGTGACATGCACTTTAATTCCGCGGCGGAAAATCCGCAAGTATAAAAGAACGCAGTGTGCGCACAGAATTTTTTAAAACCCATAGGATTTGCTGGGGAATGACTGCAGCAAAGTTAGACACATTTTCTGCAGCAAATCCGCTGCAAAATCCGCTGTAAATCCGCAGCGTGCGCACATAGCCTAACAGTGTAAAAAGGTCAAAGTGGCGACAGATTCCCTTTAATATGCTCAGCTGCGGCCTCAAATCCTTAAAAATGATGATTACATTTCTGTTACCTTCTATTTTCTCTGAAAATTAAAAGTAAGGTGACACTTTTGTTTTATTTTTGTATTAATAATAGTGATTATGAAATCAAGTATTTTAAATACAAAATTAAATTCACGGTTTATTTAGTTTTTATTTAATTCTGATTTTATTGAAACACTGGGTGCTGACATCTTGGATTTGCTGTGCTGCACTTTCCCCCTGTCACGTTCGGGATGTGTGAGTACTGGCAATGGGCCGCCACCGCTACCCTCTCCCCCCTTATCCCCGGAGCTACCCTCTCCCTGCCGCCATTACCCTTCCCTCTGTACCCTCTACCTCTGTTGCTATCCCCGCTGCCGCGTTTCCCCCCATCTCTCGTATGCTCACTTCTGGCTTCCACTCCTCAGCTCAGCAGAGCACAGAATACTGAGAAGCGCAGTATACAGCGGTGAGCGGTATAGACGGGCGTGCGTGCGGCAGAGCATTGCTGGATCGGGGCATGCAGAGCGCCATGTGGGGTGCACTATGCAGCTGTCCTTGGTGACACTTTAGACATTTGTGGTCACCAACAAAATGGCTCCGCACTATGTCCCTAAACTTCATCTTCCCTTTTCCTTTTGGAAACACCCAGATTGGGAGGGGGAGGTGACATCACACAGGAGAGCAGACTCTGCCCACTTTACTGCAGCCGTAATGTGAGCTGGTTCTACAGTAGCTCTGCAGCAGGATTTCAGCGACTGCTCCCCTTAGTGTTTAAGAGTGGAAAATATCACACTTTTATTTTTTTTTATATTTTGCTCAATTAAAGACAAATAATATTTAATTTAATTTACCTTTTTTGTTATTTATTTTTTTACGACATGTTCTCTTTAAAGAAATACCTAAACTACAATAAATTATCCCAACTTTTGTAATCATTAATAATAATAATGATAATACTAATACTGTCTCTAACCCGTAACCATTTTATTGTAAATTTACAGTTGCTCCCATGATATTTAGCTCTGACAAAATGTCCGCCATATACACTATATAGTTCTACTGTTGGAGCTCTAGTGTTTGGCTTCAGCTGTTACCATGACAGCTGCAAGGGCTTCCTGTTTGTTCACCCGGAAGCGCTCCACTGCTGCTGTGACGTCTGTGCTTCCGGCGCGGTGTTTCCTCCTCTTTCGTGTCAGCCATTACGGTGAGCAGGAGGTGAGCGCTGGCGCTGCGGGTGCGGGGGCTCCGGTGCGGTCCTGGCTGCCTGTTTATTCTCACCATCTTGCTCCCGAGCTCGGGGTGACTCCTTGTGACCGGCCAGTGCCCGCAGGAAGCTCCGAGTAGCGCGGTTGTGTCCATACAGCGGCGCACACGTGTCTGCCGGTCCTGCGCATCTGCGGCCATGATCCGGAGCTCCTGCGGGAGGGCACGCCATAGTGTGGGGGCAGAAATACACATGATGGCGTCCGGCACGGTCTGAAAGCCCCTGCCACAGCCAGGACACGTCACCCAGAGCTTACAGCTATGGAGAGCGCAGGGACTATTAGTGCCACACTATTAGTACAGGAGAAGTAATCGATGTACACAAGGGCTCCACCAGCAGCATAGTGAGTGCAGCTCTGGAGTATAATACAGGAGGGAACTCTGGATCAGTAATGTATATACACAGTGACTCCACCAGCAGCATAGTGAGTGCAGCTCTGGAGTATAATACAGGAGGGAACTCAGGATCAGTAATGTGTATATACACAGTGATTCTACCAGCAAGCATAGTGAGTGCAGCTCTGGAGTATAATACAGGAGGGAACTCCGGATCAGTAATGTATATACACAGTGGCTCTACCAGCAAGCATAGTGAGTGCAGCTCTGGAGTATAATACAGGAGGGAACTCTGGATCAGTAATGTATATACAGTGGCTCTACCAGCAAGCATAGTGAGTGCAGCTCTGGAGTATAATACAGGAGGGAACTCCGGATCAGTAATGTATATACACAGTGGCTCTACCAGCAAGCATAGTGAGTGCAGCTCTGGAGTATAATACAGGAGGGAACTCGGGATCAGTAATGTATATACACAGTGGCTCTACCAGCAGCATAGTGAGTGCAGCTCTGGAGTATAATACAGGAGGGAACTCGGGATCAGTAATGTATATACACAGTGGCTCTACCAGCAGCATAGTGAGTGCAGCTCTGGAGTATAATACAGGAGGGAACTCAGGATCAGTAATGTATAAACAGTGACTCTACCAGCAGCATAGTGAGTGCAGCTCTGGAGTATAATACAGGAGGGAACTCAGGATCAGTAATGTATATACACAGTGACTCCACCAGCAGAATAGTGAGTGCAGCTCTGGAGTATAAGGCTGCCTGCCCTCGATCAGTGTTTGCTGTGTTTTCACTGTGTCCAAAACGCAGCGTTGTACAGTACAAGCACAGTGGATATTTCTAGAAATCCCGTGCCCACTGTGCTTGTTTTTTCCACAGCAAACACTGACCTGTGGTGGGACTTTCCCGAGCGCAGCATGTCGATTGTTTGCTGTGGATTCGCATGCGTCCTTCTTAGGGAGAACACAAGCGAGAGACCGCAGCGCACTGAACCATGACTATGGGCACGAGCAGCTGCTATCTCCTGCGGAGGAGACTCGCGGACCCACAGGTCAGGACCCGCTGCATCCAGGACACAGTGACCCTGATCTTGGCCACATACACTAAGGATAATGTATATACACATTGACTCCTCCAGCAGAATAGCGAGTGCAGCTCTGCAGTATGATATAGGAGGAAACTCCGGATCAGTACAGGATAAGTAATGTATGGATTTGGATAGTGGTTGATCAGTGGGAGGGTCTGTGGTGCATATTCAGAACAGCAGTGCTCTGATTCCTCCGCTATCGGTGTCACCGCACTACATATGTTACTACCGGTGATTGGCCACTGTGATCATGTGACAGTGCTGCTGGGGCATTACTGTATGGCACTGATGAGCAGCGCCTCAGATTGGGTCCTTATAGACGTGTGCCTATTAGAACGTATGCTGAGGGTCTTCTTACCTAACAGACGGATCACTGGTGAATTGTCATCCGATGTTTCTATTTCATCAGGTCGTCTGACATCACCCAAACCTCAACATGCAGAACGACGCCGGTGAATTTGTGGACTTGTACGTCCCCCGCAAATGGTATGAGATATGTCTGCTCTCTCTGCACATTGGTCCTCTGTATAATTGTGACTGCGTGCTATGGTGCCCTGCCCTGTGCTTACACGCTGAGCAGCGGGGAGTGGCTGCGGCTATAGGGTGTGCGTATGTGTATATATATATATATATATATATATATATATATATATATATATATATATATATATATATATATATATATATATATATATATATATATATATATATATATATATATATTCCCTGTGTATAGGAGTTCCTATAGAATATCACTGGTAGCCAGGGGGCGTCTTCTGGGAAATCTTTGTTAATATTTTTTTTTTCTCTGCAGCTCTGCTAGCAACAGGATCATTGGGGCCAAGGACCATGCCTCCATCCAGATTAATCTGGCCGAGGTGGGTGAATGTAATCCAGGCCAAAAGCGATAGGGTCTGTGTTGTCCAGAATATGAGCATGGCTTCTGCATTCAGCTGTGTGGCATTGTGTAGCGTACTTTAAAACATATATAGACTTACTTTTATCTAAGGGGTTAAAAAAAATTCACAGGTTTGGGCCATTTTCTGAAACCCATAGCGTTCTCATTTTTTGGGATCTATGGTTCAAAGGCCACTTATTTTTTGCGTTTTGAGCTGTCGTTTTTAACGGTACCATTTTTGCGCAGATGCTACATTTTGATCGCTTGTTATTGCATCTTGTGCAAAATTTGCGGAAACCAAAAAAACGTAATTTTGGCGCTTGGAATTTTTTGCTGCTACGCCATTTACCTATCAGATTAATTGACTTTATATTTTGATGGATCGGGCGTTTCTGAACTCGGAGATACCAAATGTGTATTTTTTTTTTTTTGACCCTTTAATTATCAATAGGCCGAATGGGTGGTGATTTGAACTTTGAGGTTTTTTTTATTTTATTTTTTAAAACTTTTTTATTTTTACTAGGTCCCCTGGGGGACTATAACGATCAGCAGTCGGATCGCTCTTCCATTTCTCCAGATCACAGCTACACAGCTGAGATCTGGAGAAAAGCTGCTTTACTCTCACACACGGCAGTCTGCCGGCAGTGAGAGACAGTGACTCATGATAGCTACAGGAGTCATCATATGACCCTGTGCTGCCATGACAACCAGCGGAAGTCACTTGATCACGTCACGTGACTTCCAGTGGGGCTGGGTATGTTATGCTTATCAATAACAGAGAAAAATCCTGCTCGCCTTGGCCCCCATCTCCTTGTAGCATGGAAAACACCCTGTCCGGTGTGAACATCAGTAGAAAAAGCAGAAAGGATCCAGCTCCTTGTGCTCAGTAAAATTTCCAAGGCTTTATTACAAAAATCAAGAAAATCCAAAAAGGCACTTACAAAAATAATATAAAAAGCCTCAAGGTGGGCAAATGATCATAGAAACCAGCAACGCGTTTCAGACAGTTCTTGTCCTTTATCGAAGCTTTGATAAAGGACAAGAACTGTCTGAAACGCGTTGCTGGTTTCTATAATTTGCCCACCTTGAGGCTTTTTATATTACCTTTGTAAGTGCCTTTTTGTTGGATTTTCTTGATTTTTGTAATAAAGCCTTGGAAATTTTACTGAGACCATGGAGCTGGATCCTTTCTGCTTTTTCTACTAAGTTATGCTTATGGCGGCACGTTGATACATCTAGCTGTCAGATTTTGTCAGCGAGATGTAATGGGTTA
The DNA here is from genome assembly GCF_048569485.1 of Anomaloglossus baeobatrachus. Classification (NCBI taxonomy): domain Eukaryota; kingdom Metazoa; phylum Chordata; class Amphibia; order Anura; family Aromobatidae; genus Anomaloglossus; species Anomaloglossus baeobatrachus. Next base: position 438,457,671 of record NC_134357.1, on the reverse strand, counting down.
ATAGGCGCGGGTGGAACGCGATTCCACTCGTGCCTGGCAGGCACACGTCAGCTGTCGACATCAGCTGATATGTGCGCGGATCGCCGCGGACTGCAGGCGGCGGGGATTAACCTCACACGATCCACAATGTCCCATTACATCATGTGTCGTGAAGAGGTTAAGGGGTTGTCCACTACTTTGACAAACCCTTTTCAATTGCTATAACACCCCTTATTCTCACCTCCATTGGAACGGCCACTGTCCCCCGTGGCTCTCATACATCGTGAGCCCTGCAGGCAATCGCTGACCACTGTATTCTCACTTTCTTTGGATTTAACATTTGATGTAAGTCAGAGACCAGCAGCCGCTCTGCTTTTTCTGGGTGTCAGTTTTCTCTGAAAGTAGTGGGACAGAAGCCGCTGATGATTGGCTGCAGCGCTCACGTGACGTAATGCGAGGCACCAATGTCCTTGTAATGGCACTGGAGGGGAGTATAGCAGTTTTTATTATAGACTGGATAATATAGCAATTGAGAAAAGATTGTCAGAGTAGTGGAAAACCCCTCCAAGGGGGGAACCTGTCACCAGGATTTTCCCTTATGAGCTGCGGCCACCACCAGTGAGCCCCTGTATACAGCATTCCAGTATATATGAGACTAGGCCGCGCTCTATAACATAAAAAAAATCTTTCTAAGGCTGTGTTCACACACTTCGTTTTTTACCTGCGTTTTCTTTGTCGCTCCATTGGGAGACCCAGACAATTGGGGTGTATAGCTTCTGCCTCTGGAGGCCACACAAAGTATTACACTTTAAAAAGTGTAACCCCTCTCCTCTGCCTATACACCCTCCCGTGGGCCACGGGCTCCTCAGTTTTATGCTTTGTGTGGAAGGAGGCACATATGTCGGTTGGAAGAAAAGAGGACCCCCACGGGGTCCCCGGCATGTTCCCTTCTCACCCCACTATGTCGGCGGTGTTGTTAAGGTTGAGGTACCCATTGCGGGTACAGAGGCTGGAGCCACATGCAGTCTCCTTAACCATCCCTTAGCGGCTCTGGGAGAAGTGGGATCCTGAGCGGTCTTCCATTTGCTGGGACCGTGCTCCATCCGCAGCCCCTGAGGGAACATGCCGGACCGGAGCCTCTTCAACCCCAGGGACCGGGCCCTGCAACTTAAAGGTACTCTGTATCCCTGTCGGGGATCGTACAGAGAGCGCACCTTCTTCCTGGGAGCCGCGGTAGTTTTAAAACTGAGGCCGGTGGACTTCCGCGCCGACCGTGCCTGCTTGTCGGGCGCGGCCTCAAATTTAGTCCCCGGCTTCACCGCGGCCTAGTCGCAAAAATCCCACCCCCGGGCCTGCCTGTCAGGGGTAAGGGCGGGTTCTCCGGCATGACGTCGGATGTGAGGGCTGGAGCATCCTGCATGTCTTCCTCCCCCCTCACTGACCACTGTGGGGACCCCAGATTCCCGCTCTTGGCTGGCGCCGCCCTCGGCTCCACTCCTCCCCTGAGAGCTCCGGCGACCATTTTCTGGCATTCTGCTGGTGGATGCTTCTCAGTGAACAGCTCAGCAGCTCCGGGGGATCCAAGGCAGGGAATCTGGAGGACACACTCCGCTCGTTAGCGGTCGGTAAGCCACACCGGTCACCCGGTGCTGGCCCCCCTGGGGTGCCGGTATAGATATAGATAGATATATATATATCTATCTATCTATCTATCTATCTGTTCGGTCAGTCCGCATACCTTGGTCCCTATATACCCTCAGTTGGTCACTCTCCTGGGAGACCACAGCATGTCGTCCACAAGGAGCAAAACTGCTAAGGCACAGGTTTTTTTCGCGGCCTGTACCTCTTGTGGGGCTATGTTGCCGGCGGGATCCACGTACCCTCATTGTGAGCAGTGTTCGACTCCTGCCACGCTTGCTCAGCCGGAGCCTCGGGCACTGGTGGGCCCCTCGGCTCAGGTAGACCCCCCTGCTCCCCCTGAACATGCAGGGACAGAGTCACAGGGGTTGGCCTCTTTTGCTGAGAAACTCTCTCAGTCCCTTTCTCAATCCATGGCACAGTCTTTGGACAAATGGTCTTCTAGGCTCCTAGAGGCATTGCAATCCAGACCGGACCCTTCACAGGCCCCGGTTCCTGTTAGCTTGTCTCCTCCAGGCCCCTCTCGGTCCGCGCCGCAGCGCGCTCCCAGGTTGGCCCCTAGGTCTCAGGCGGAGGACTCCTGCCCGGACCGCAGTCCCAGACCGGCAAAGCGGTCTCGCTGGGACTCTTCCCCGTCTTCCTCACGCTGCTCGGAGGACTCTCAGGAAGACGAGGCCGATGTGGGAGCTCAGGGCTCTGACCCTGACTTCGCCCTTAACCTTGATACACCTGAGGGGGATGCCTTAGTAAATGATCTTATCTCATCCATCAACCAGGTGTTGGATCTCTCTCCCCCGCCTCCTCATGTGGAGGAGTCTGCTTCTCAGCAGGAGAAACACCAGTTTCGGTTCCCCAAAAGGCCGCAGGAGGCACTGCCTCCAAGACGGCCTCCTCATGACTCTCAGCCTCCCCTAGCCGCATCCTCGGTCGGTGGCAGGCTCTCCCGCTTTGGAGACGCCTGGTGGCCACACGTTCAAGACCGATGGGTGAGAGACATTCTGTCTCAGGGTTACAGGATAGAGTTCAGCTCACGTCCTGCGGCTCGTTTCTTCAGAACCTCCCTGCCCCCCGCTCAGGCCGATGCACTTTTTCAGGCAGTGGACGCTCTGAAGTCAGAAGGTGTTGTGATCCCCGTTCCCCCTCAGGAACGTGGTCGCGGCTTTTACTCCAACTTGTTCGTAGTGCCCAAAAAGGACGGGTCATTCCGTCCCGTTCTGGACCTCAAGCTACTCAACAGACATGTGAGAACCAGACGGTTTCGGATGGAATCTCTCCGCTCAGTCATCGCCTCATTGTCACAAGGAGACTTCCTGGCATCGATCAACATCAAGGATGCTTATCTCCATGTGCCGATCGCACCCGAACATCAACGTTTCCTGCGTTTCGCCATCAGGGACGAACACCTCCAGTTCGTCGCATTGCCCTTCGGCCTGGCGACAGCCCCACGGGTTTTCACCAAAGTCATGGCATCCGTCGTGGCGGTCCTACACTCTCAGGGCCACTTGGTGATCCCCTACTTGGACGATCTCCTAGTCAGGGCCCCTTCTCGGGTGGCGTGTCAACAAAGCCTTACCGTCACTCTGGCGACTCCAGCAGTTCGGGTGGATCATCAACTTCCCGAAATCCAAGTTGACACCAACCCAATCACTGACTTCCCTTGGGATGGAGTTTCACACACAGCCAGCGTTAGTCAAGCTACCGCGGGACAAACAGCTTTCTCTGCAGGCAGGGGTGCAATCACTTCGTCGGAGTCAATCACACCCCTTAAGGCGCCTCATGCACTTCCTGGGGAAGATGGTGGCAGCTATGGAGGCAGTGCCGTTTGCACAATTTCATCTACGGCCACTCCAATGGGATATTCTCCGCAAATGGGACAAGAGTGCGGCTTCCCTCGACAAGAACGTCTCTTTCCCTCGCGACCAAAACATCACTTCAGTGGTGGCTCCTACCCACATCTGTCGGGAGGAAGATCATTCCTACCCCCAACCTGGGCTGTGGTCACCACGGACGCGAGCCTGTCAGGTTGGGGAGCGGTTTTTCTCCACCACAGGGCTCAAGGAACCTGGACTCCGATAGAATCGTCCCTTCAGATCAATATTCTGGAGATAAGGGCAGTATATCTAGCCCTATTGGCTTTCCATCGGTGGCTGGAGGGCAGGCAGATCCGAATCCAGTCGGACAACGCCACTGCCGTCGCCTACATCAATCACCAAGGCGGCACTCGCAGTCGTCTGGCCTTCCAGGAAGTCCGGCGGATTCTGCAGTGGGTGGAAGACACAGGCTCCACCATCTCTGCAGTTCACATCCCGGGCGTAGAAAACTGGGAAGCAGATTTTCTCAGTCGTCAGGGCATGGACGCGAGGGAATGGTCTCTTCACCCAGACGTGTTTCGGGAGATCTGTCGCCGCTGGGGAACGCCGGACGTCGATCTCATGGCGTCATGGCACAACAACAAGGTCCCGGCCTTAATGGTACGGTCTCAGGATCACAGAGCTCTGGCGGCGGACGCGTTAGTGCAGGATTGGTCGCAGTTTCGACTGCCGTATGTGTTTCCCCCTCTGGCAATGCTGCCCAGAGTACTACGCAAGATCAGGTCCGACTGCCGTCGCGCCTTTCTCGTCGCTCCAGACTGGCCGAGGCGGTCGTGGTATCCGGATCTGTGGCATCTCACGGTGGGTCAACCGTGGGCACTTCCAGACCGCCCAGACTTGCTGTCACAAGGTCCGTTTTTCCATCTGAATTCTGTGGCCCTCAACCTGACTGTGTGGCCATTGAGTCCTGGCTCCTAGCGTCTTCAGGGTTATCTCAGGATGTCATTGCCACCATGAGACAGGCCAGGAAGCCAATGTCCGCCAAGATCTATTATAGGTCTTGGCAAATCTTCCTGTCCTGGTGCACTGCTAACGGTTTTTCTCCATGGCCGTTTGCCTTACCCACATTCCTTTCTTTCCTTCAATCTGGAGTGGACAAGGGTTTGTCCCTCGGCTCTATCAAGGGCCAAGTGTCGGCGCTCTCCGTGTTTTTTCAAAAGCGTCTAGCCAGGCTTCCGCAGGTCCGCACGTTCCTGCAGGGGGTCTGCCACATAGTTCCACCTTACAAACGTCCGTTGGAACCTTGGGACCTTAACAGGGTCCTGACGGCTCTTCAAAAGCCGCCTTTTGAGCCACTGCGGGATGTCTCTCTCTCCCGTCTTTCGCAGAAGGTGGCCTTCCTAGTGGCAGTCACGTCTCTTCGGAGAGTGTCTGAGCTTGCAGCGCTGTCATGCAAAGCTCCCTTCCTGGTTTTTCACCAGGATAAGGTGGTTCTCCGTCCGGTCCCGGAATTTCTCCCTAAGGTGGTATCCCCTTTTCATCTAAATCAGGATATCTCCTTGCCTTCCTTTTGCCCTATTCAATTCACCAGTGTGAAAAGGATTTGCACTCTTTGGATCTAGTGAGAGCACTCCGGTTCTACGTGTCTCGCGCGGTGCCCCTGCACCGTTCAGATGCGCTCTTTGTCCTTGTCGCTGGCCAGCGTAAGGGCTCTCAGGCCTCCAAGTCAACCTTGGCCCGGTGGATCAAGGAACCGATTCTCGAGGCCTACCGTTCTTCTGGGCTTCCACTTCCTTCAGGGTTGAAAGCCCATTCTACCAGAGCTGTAGGTGCGTCCTGGGCTTTGCGGCACCGGGCGACGGCTCAGCAGGTGTGTCGGGCAGCTACGTGGTCTAGTCTGCACACTTTTACGAAGCACTATCAAGTGCATACCTATGCGTCGGCAGACGCCAGTCTAGGTAGGCGAGTCCTTCAGGCGGCGGTTGCCCACCTGTAAGAGGGCCGTTTTTCGGCTCTTTCGATTGAGGTATTCTTTTACCCACCCAGGGACTGCTCTTGGACGTCCCAATTGTCTGGGTCTCCCAATGGAGCGACAAAGAAAAAGGGAATTTTGTTTACTTACCGTAAATTCCTTTTCTTCTAGCTCCTATTGGGAGACACAGCCCCTGCTCTGTGCCCTTCGGGCTGGTTGTTCTTTTGTGTACACATGTTGTTCATGTTGAATTGTTCTTATGGTTCATGGTCTTCAGTTCTCCGAACATCCTTCGGATTGAATTTACCTTAGACCAATTTATAAGTTTTCTCCTTCCTGCTTTTGCACCAAAACTGAGGAGCCCGTGGTCCACGGGAGGGTGTATAGGCAGAGGGGAGGGGTTACGCTTTTTAAAGTGTAATACTTTGTGTGGCCTCCAGAGGCAGAAGCTATACACCCCAATTGTCTGGGTCTCCCAATAGGAGCTAGAAGAAAAGGAATTTACGGTAAGTAAACAAAATTCCCTTTTTTGCTGCAGAAATTTCTTGAGAAATTCTTGTAACCTTTTCTGCAGACATTCCCCAGCCAAACCTATGGCAAAAAAAATTAGCTGTGCGCACACTGCGTTTTTCTTTGTCGCTCTATTGGGAGACCCAGACAATTGGGTGTATAGGCTATGCCTCCGGAGGCCGCACAAAGTATTACACTCAAAAGTGTTAAGCCCCTCCCCTTCTGCCTATACACCCCCCGTGCTCCCACGGGCTCCTCAGTTTTTTTGCTTTGTGCGAAGGAGGTCAGACACGCACGCACAGCTCCACAGATTGGTCAGCAGCAGCTGCTGACCATGTCGGATGGAAGAAAAGTGGGCCCATATAGGGCCCCCAGCATGCTCCCTTCTCACCCCACTCTTGTCGGCGGTGTTGTAAGGTTGAGGTATCCATTGCGGGTACGGAGGCTGGAGCCCACATGCTGTTTTCCTTCCCCATCCCCCTCAGGGCTCTGGTGGAAGTGGGATCCTATCGGTCTCCAGGCACAGGAGACCGTGCTTCATCCACAACTCCTGTGGAGCCTGCTGGATAGGAGCCGGGTATCGTTCAGGGACATGGCCCTGCTACTTGGAGGTACTCTGTGTCCCCGTGGGGACCGCGCACAGCAACACTCCAGCTTTGCTGGGTGTGCTAGTGCACCGGGGACCGCGGCGCTGACCGGGTTAATATGTGCCATTACACACTCAGCGTTGCTGAGTGTGTTTATGTATAGGGACTGCCGCACTGACCGCCGCTGCCAACTGCGGCGCGGCTGGGACTTGTAGTGCGCCGGGGACTTCCACGCCGGCCGCGCTTTTACGGCGGCCGCGTTTATTACTAGAGTCCCCGGCTTTTTTGCAGCCTAGTTTCCTTTCCTCCCGCCCACAGCCCTGACAGGCAGGGGAAGGGCGGGACGCTGCACAGAACGAGCAGCACTGAGGGCTGGAGCATGCTTTGCATACTCCACTCCCCTCACTGTGCACAGTGCAGGCACCAGTTCCCGCTCTTTCTGGGTCACGCCCACGGCTCTCTCCTCTCCTCAGGACGCATTCCTGTCAGCTCCTCGGACGCTGCAGAGGGGGACAAAATCTGGGAGACCCAGGCAGGGACTCTGGTGGCCTCACAACCGCTTTAAGCGGGTGGTAAGCAGCACCTGTGGTGCTAGCCCCATTGTGCAGTAGTGTAACATTATATGTTTATTTTACACCGTATAGTGCACAGTTGATTTCTGGCTATATACCCTATTGTGTTGCTCAGGGAAGATAATAGCATGGCGCCCACGAAAGGCAGGGGTGCCAAAACACAGGCTTATTATGTTGCCTGCGCCGCATGTACGACCCCGCTACCGGCAGGTTCCACTGACCCTCATTGTAGGCACTGTTCGGCCCCTGTGGCACTTAATCAGCCAGAGCCTCTGCTAGGGGGGGGCCCAGGGGGAGCCACCTGCTAACACTGTTCAGGTGACAGGGACGGAGTTTGCAAAACTCTCTGAGACTATGGCTAAGATACTGGAAGCCTTGCAGTCCAGACCGGTATCTCAGCACAGGGACTCTGTTGATTCTTTGTTCCCTGGCCCACCTCAGCTGGACCAACAATGTCCTCCCGGGGTATCTCATGGATCCCAAGCTGAGGGTTCTGACACAGACCCCAGCCCCAGACCGACTAAGCGAGCTCGCTTAGATTTTCCCTCGACATCATCATATTGTTCAGGGTCTCAGCGAGGGGAATCGCTGGTTGATGACGCGGAAGTAGCTGATCAGGATTCTGATCCTGAGGCCGCTCTCAATCTTGATACTCCGCACGGGGACGCCATAGTGAACGACCTTATTGCGTCCATCAATCGTATGTTGGATATTTCTCCCTCAGCTCCTTCGGCGGAGGAGTCGGCTTCCCAGCAGGAGAAATTCCGTTTCAGGTTTCCCAAGCGTACACCGAGTATGTTTCTGGACCACTCTGATTTCAGAGAGGCAGTCCAGAATCACCATGCTTGTCCAGATAAGCGTTTTTCTAAGCGCCTTAAGGATGCACGTTATCCCTTTCCCCCTGACGTGGTCAAGAGTTGGACTCAGTGTCCCAAAGTGGATCCTCCAATCTCCAGACTGGCAGCTAGATCCATACTTGCAGTGGAAGATGGGGCTTCACTCAAAGATGCCACTGACAGGCAGATGGAGCTCTGGTTGAAATCCATCTATGAAGCTATCGGGATTCTGTTTCCAAAAAGCGCTTAACCAGTTTGCCAATTTCTGGCGAACGATTGTTTGGCGAGCGTTTGGATGAAATCATCAAACAATCCAAGGGAAAGGATACATCCTTACCCCAGCCCAAACCGAACATACCCCAACAGAGGAAGGGGCAGTCGAGGTTTCGGTCCTTTCGGGGCGCGGGCAGGTCCCAATTCTCCTCGTCCAAAAGGCCTCAGAAAGATCAAAGGAACTCTGATGCATGGCGGTCTAAGTCACGTCCTAAACAGACCACCGGAGGTGCCGCTACCAAAGCGGCTTCCTCATGACTTTCGGCATCCTCACTCCGCATCCTCGGTCGGTGGCAGGCTCTCCCGCTTTTGCGACACCTGGCTGCCACGGGTAAAAGACCGTTGGGTGAGAGACATTCTGTCTCACGGTTACAAGATAGAGTTCACCTCTCGTCCCCCGACTCGATTCTTCAGGTCATCCCCGCCTCCCGAACGAGCCGAGGCTCTTCTGCAGGCGCTGGGCATTCTGAAGGCAGAAGGAGTGGTGGTCCCTGTTCCTCTTCAGCAACAGGGCCACGGTTTTTACTCCAACTTGTTTGTGGTCCCAAAGAAGGACGGGTCTTTCCGACCTGTCCTGGACCTGAAACTTCTCAACAAACACGTAAAAACCAGGCGGTTCCGGATGGAATCCCTCCGCTCCGTCATCGCCTCAATGTCCCAGGGAGATTTCCTTGCATCGATCGATATCAAAGATGCTTATCTCCACGTACCAATTGCTCCAGAGCACCAGCGCTTCTTGCGCTTTGCCATAGGGAACGAACACCTGCAGTTCGTGGCACTGCCGTTCGGCCTGGCAACAGCCCCACGGGTTTTCACCAAGGTTATGGCTACTGTAGTAGCGGTCCTCCACTCTCAGGGTCACTCGGTGATCCCGTACTTGGACGATCTGTTGATCAAGGCACCCTCTCTAGAGGCATGCCAACACAGCCTCGACGCTACCCTGGAGACTCTCCAGAGTTTCGGGTGGATCATCAATTTTCCAAAGTCAAATCTGACACCGGCCCAATCGCTGACATACCTTGGCATGGAGTTTCATACCCTCTCAGCGATAGTGAAGCTTCCGCTGATCAAGCAGCGGTCATTACAGACAGGGGTACAATCTCTCCTTCAAGGTCGGTCACACACCTTGAGGCGCCTCATGCACTTCCTGGGGAAGATGGTGGCAGCAATGGAGGCAGTTCCTTTCGCGCAGTTTCACCTGCGTCCTCTTCAATGGGACATCCTACGCAAATGGGACAGGAAGCCGACGTCCCTCGAAGCTTCCCTTCGGTGGTGGCTTCTTCCCACTTCATTATCGAAAGGGAAATCCTTCCTACCCCCATCCTGGGAGGTGGTCACGACGGACGCGAGTCTGTCAGGGTGGGGAGCGGTTTTTCTCCACCACAGGGCTCAGGGTACGTGGACCCAGCAAGAGTCCTCGCTTCAGATCAATGTTCTGGAAATACGGGCAGTGTATCTTGCCCTGAAAGCGTTCCAGCAGTGGCTGGAAGGCAAGCAGATCAGAATTCAGTCAGACAATTCCACAGCGGTGGCATACATCAACCACCAAGGCGGCACACGCAGTCGGCAAGCCTTCCAGGAAGTCCGGCGGATTCTGCTGTGGGTGGAAGCCACGGCCTCCACCATCTCCGCAGTTCACATTCCAGGCGTGGAAAACTGGGAAGCAGATTATCTCAGTCGCCAGGGCATGGACGCAGGGGAATGGTCCCTTCACCCGGACGTGTTTCAGGAGATCTGTTGCCGCTGGTGGGTGCCGGACGTCGACCTCATGGCGTCCCGGCACAACAACAAGGTACCGGCGTTCATGGCACGGTCTCAAGATCCCAGAGCTCTGGCGGCAGTCGCCTTAGTTCAGGATTGGTCGCAGTTTCAGCTCCCTTATGTGTTTCCTCCGCTGGCACTGTTGCCCAGAGTGTTACGCAAGATCAGGGCCGACTGCCGCCGCGTCATCCTCGTCGCTCCAGACTGGCCGAGGCGGTCGTGGTACCCGGATCTGTGGCATCTCACGGTCGGCCAACCGTGGGCACTACCAGACCGACCAGACTTGCTATCTCAAGGGCCGTTTTTCCATCTGAATTCTGCGGCCCTCAACCTGACTGTGTGGCCATTGAGTCCTGGATCCTAGCGTCCTCAGGGTTATCTCAAGACGTCATTGCCACTATGAGACAAGCTAGGAAACCAACGTCCGCCAAGATCTACCACAGGACGTGGAAAATTTTCCTGTCATGGTGCTCTGCTCAGGGTATTTCTCCCTGGCCTTTTGCCTTGCCCACTTTTCTGTCCTTCCTTCAATCTGGACTGGAAAAGGGTTTGTCGCTCGGCTCCCTTAAGGGACAAGTCTCAGCGCTCTCTGTGTTTTTCCAGAAGCGCCTAGCCAGACTTCCACAGGTACGCACGTTCCTGCAGGGGGTTTGTCACATCGTCCCTCCTTACAAGCGGCCGTTAGAACCCTGGGATCTGAACAGGGTGCTGATGGTTCTTCAGAAACCACCATTCGAGCCAATGAGGGATATTTCTCTCTCACGCCTTTCGCAGAAAGTGGTTTTTCTAGTAGCAGTCACTTCACTTCGCAGAGTGTCTGAGCTAGCTGCACTGTCATGCAAAGCTCCCTTCCTGGTGTTTCACCAGGACAAGGAGGTTCTGCGTTCGGTTCCGGAATTTCTCCCTAAGGTGGTATCCCCCTTTCATCTCAATCAGGATATCTCCTTACCTTCTTTTCTTCGGCGCTCCATTGGGAGACCCAGACGATTGGGTGTATAGCACTGCCTCCGGAGGCCACACAAAGCAATTACACTAAAAAGTGTAAGGCCCCTCCCCTTCTGGCTATACACCCCCAGTGGGATCACTGGCTCACCAGTTTTCTGCTTTGTGCGAAGGAGGTCAGACATCCACGCATAGCTCCACTGTTTAGTCAGCAGTAGCTGCTGACTATATCGGATGGAAGAAAAGAGGGCCCATATGGGGCCCCCAGCATGCTCCCTTCTTACCCCACTTGTGGTTTGTAAGGTTGAGGTACCCATTGCGGGTACGGAGGCTGGAGCCCACATGCTGTTTTCCTTCCCCATCCCCCTGAGGGGCTCTGAGGAAGTGGGATCTTACCGGCCACCAAGCCCTGAGGCCGGGCTCCATCCACAGACCTATAGAACCTGCTGGATGTGGAGCGGGAGTGCCGTTCAGGGACAAGGCCCTGCAACTTTCAGGTACTCTGTGTCCCCGTATGGCAGGCCACGCACACCCCAGGCTTGCTGGGTGTGCTAGTGCGCCGGGGACTGTAGCGCTGTGCGCTGGGCTTATAGTCCCCGCAGATTACTGGGGGACTTTATGTGTGTGGATCGCCGCGCCGACCGCCCCTGGAGCGGCGGCGCAGCTGCGACTTGTAGTGCGCCGGGGACGCGCCGACCGCGCTTTTACGGCGGCGGCGCTTCTAACTTTAGTCCCCGGTTTTCTGCGGCCTAGCTCCGCTTCGTTAACGCCCCCCACCCTGTCAATCAGGGTAGGGGAGAGACGCTGTTCAATCGGCAGCGCCGAGGGCTGGAGCACGATTTACATGCTCCAGCCCTCTCACTGAGCACAGTAGGACACAGGCTTCGCGCTTTTTCTCTGCACGCCCTAGGCCCGCCCCCAGGCTTGCAGCTCCCCAGGACGCCGGCAGCCATTATACACATGCAGTCTGGCTGGAGATCGGACGCAGGCTCTGGGGGACCCAGGCTAGGGGTTTCTGGCGACCACACACCCGCGATAAGCGGGCGGTAAGCAGCACATACGTGCGGCCCCACTAGTGCCACAGTGTTATATTTTTCGCTGTACCAGATATATTTATATACTGCACTGTAAGGTCGCTTCTTGGCTGTACACCCTATATTGCTTTGAGGAGACAACAGCATGTCATCCGCAAAACGCAAGGGTGCCAAGGCACGGGCTGTATACACGGCTTGTACAGCATGTGGGGCTAATCTACCAGCAGGCTCCAACGACTCTCATTGTGTGCAATGTTCAGTCCCAGTGGCACTTCGTCAGCCAGAGCCTATTGTGGTGGTAGCCCAGGCAGAGACGCCTGTGAACCCTGCCCCGGTGACGGGGACAGGATTTGCAGTCTTTGCTGATAAAATGTCTGTGACTATGACAAAAATCCTGGAGACCTTGCAGTCCAGGCCAGTTGCTCAGACCATAGACACTGCTGTGTCTATGTTCCCCGGTCCCCCTCAGTTGGAACTAATCCGTACTTCAAGGGGGTCCCAGGCATCACAGGCTGAGGGCTCTGACTCCGATGACAGTCCCAGTCCGCCTAAGCGAGCTCGCTGGGAGAGACCCTCCACGTCATCACGCGGATCAGGGTCTCAGCGAGAAGGGTCCCTATATGATGGTTCAGAGGTGGGTGATCAGGAGTCTTGTCCTGACGCCGCACTCAATTTGGATACGCCAGATGGTGACGCCATGGTAAATGACCTTATAGCGGCCATCAATAGGCTGTTGGATATTTCTCCCCCAGCCCCTTCTGCAGAGGAGGCAGCTGCACAGCAGGAGAAATTCCATTTCCTGTATCCCAAGCGTAAATTGAGTACTTTTCTGGACCACTCTGACTTCAGAGAATCCATCCAGAAACACAATACTTATCCGGACAAGCGTTTTTCTAAACGCCTTAAGGATACACGTTATCCTTTTCCCCCTGACGTGGTCAAACGCTGGACCCAGTGTCCAAAAGTGGACCCTCCAATATCCAGGCTTGCAGCTAGATCCATAGTTGCAGTGGAGGATGGGGCTTCACTTAAAGATGCCAATGACAGACAGATGGACCTTTGGTTGAAATCTGTCTATGAAGCTATCGGCGCGTCGTTTGCTCCAGCATTCGCGGCCGTGTGGGCGCTCCAAGCTATTTCAGCTGGTCTGGCACAGGTGGACTCTCTCATACGTCCAGCAGTGCCGCAAGTGGCGTCCCTAACTACGCAAATGTCTGCGTTTGCGACCTACGCTATCAATGCGGTACTGGACTCTACGAGCCGTACCTCAATGGCATCCGCCAACTCTGTAGTTTTGCGCAGGGCCTTGTGGTTAAAGGAATGGAAAGCAGATTCTGCTTCTAAAAAATGTTTAACCAGCTTGCCATTATCTGGAGACAGACTGTTTGGTGAGCAATTGGCGGAAATCATTAAACAGTCCAAAGGTAAGGACTCCTCCTTACCCCAGCCCAGATCAAGCAAACCTCCACAGAGGAAGTGGCAGTCAAAGTTTCGGTCCTTTCGAGGCTCGGGCAAGCCCCAATTCTCCTCGTCCAAAGGGACTCAGAAAGAGCAAAGGAGCTCTGATTCCTGGCGGGCTCACTCACGCCCCAAGAAAGCAACCGGAGGTACCGCTTCCAAGGCGGCTGCCTCATGACTTTCGGCCGCCTCCCTCCGCATCCTCGGTCGGTGGCAGGCTCTCCCGCTTTTGCGACATTTGGCTGCCACAGGTCAAAGACCGGTGGGTAACAGACATTTGGTCTCACGGGTACAGGATAGAGTTCAGTTCTCGGCCTCCGCCTCGGTTCTTCAGAACTTCCCCACATCCCGACCGAGCAGATGCCCTTCTGCAGGCGGTGACTTCTCTAAGAGCAGATGGAGTGGTGGTCCCTGTTCCTCTTCAGGAACGAGGTCAAGGTTTTTACTCCAATCTCTTTGTGGTACCAAAAAAGGACGGCTCATTCCGTCCTGTTCTGGACCTAGAACTGCTCAACAAGCATGTGAACGCCAGGCGGTTCCGGATGGAATCCCTCCGCTCAGTCATTGCCTCAATGTCTCAAGGAGATTTCCTAGCGTCAATAGACATCAAGGATGCTTATCTCCACGTGCCGATTGCTACAGAGCACCAACGCTTTCTACGCTTCGTGATAGGAGACGACCATCTTCAGTTCGTAGCTCTGCCATTTGGTCTCGCGACAGCCCCACGGGTGTTCACCAAGATCATGGCGGCAGTGGTAGCAGTCTTGCACTCTCAGGGACACTCTGTGATCCCTTACTTGGACGATCTACTGGTCAAGGCACCCTCTCAAGAGGCATGCCAACTAAGCTTGACTGTTGCACTGGAGACTCTCCAGACGTTCGGGTGGATCATCAACTTCTCAAAGTCAAATCTGTCACCGACCCAATCACTAACGTATCTTGGCATGGAGTTTCATACTCTCTCAGCGATAGTGAAGCTTCCGCTGGACAAGCAGCGGTCTCTACAGACTGGGGTGCAGGCTCTCCTTCAAGATCAGTCGCACTCCTTAAGACGCCTCATGCACTTCCTCGGGAAGATGGTGGCGGCAATGGAGGCGGTTCCGTTTGCGCAGTTTCATCTGCGCCCACTTCAATTGGACATTCTCCGCCAATGGGACGGGAAGTCAAAATCCCTGGACAGGAAAGTCTCCCTTTCCCAGACGGCCAAGGACTCTCTGCAGTGGTGGCTTCTTCCCACCTCATTATCACAGGGAAGATCCTTCCTACCACCGTCTTGGGCGGTGGTCACGACAGACGCGAGTCTGTCAGGGTGGGGAGCAGTTTTTCTCCACCACAGGGCTCAGGGTACGTGGACTCAGCAGGAGTCCACCCTTCAGATCAATGTTCTGGAAATCAGAGCAGTGTATCTTGCCCTACTAGCCTTCCAGCAGTGGCTGGAAGGAAGGCAGATCCGAATTCAGTCGGACAACTCCACAGCGGTGGCATACATCAACCACCAAGGGGGGACACGCAGTCGGCAAGCCTTCCAGGAAGTCCGGCGGATTCTGATGTGGGTGGAAGCCACGGCCTCCACCATATCCGCAGTTCACATCCCCGGCGTAGAAAACTGGGAAGCAGACTTCCTCAGTCGCCAGGGCATGGACGCAGGGGAATGGTCCCTTCACCCAGACGTGTTTCAGGAAATCTGTCGCCGATGGGGAAGGCCGGACGTCGACCTCATGGCGTCCCGGCACAACAACAAGGTCCCAACCTTCATGGCACGGTCTCGCGATCAAAGGGCGCTGGCGGCAGACGCCCTAGTGCAAGATTGGTCGCAGTTCCGGCTCCCTTATGTGTTTCCACCTCTGGCACTCTTGCCCAGAGTGCTACGCAAGATCAGATCCGATTGCAGCCGCGTCATACTCGTCGCTCCAGACTGGCCGAGGAGGGCGTGGTATCCGGATCTGTGGCAGCTCACGGTCGGCCAACCGTGGGCACTACCAGACCGACCAGACTTACTGTCCCAAGGGCCGTTTTTCCATCGGAATTCTGCGGCCCTGAACCTGACTGTGTGGCCATTGAGTCCTGGATCCTAGCGTCTTCAGGATTATCCCAAGGGGTCGTTGCCACCATGAGACAGGCTAGGAAGCCCACGTCCGCTAAGATCTACCACAGAACGTGGAGGATATTCTTATCCTGGTGCTCTGCTCAGGGAGTGTCTCCCTGGCCATTTGCATTGTCTACCTTTCTTTCTTTCCTGCAATCTGGGTTAGAAAAAGGTTTGTCGCTCGGCTCCCTTAAAGGTCAGGTCTCGGCGCTATCCGTCTTTTTTCAGAGGCGTTTGGCACGCCTTCCTAAGGTGCGCACGTTCCTACAGGGGGTTTGCCATATCGTACCCCCGTACAAGCGGCCGTTAGATCCATGGGATCTGAACAGGGTACTAGTTGCCCTCCAGAAGCCGCCCTTCGAGCCTCTGAGGGAGGTTTCACTTTCTAGACTATCACAGAAAGTGGTTTTTCTGGTAGCGATCACATCTCTTCGGAGAGTGTCTGAGCTGGCAGCGCTATCATGCAAGGCTCCCTTCCTGGTCTTCCACCAGGACAAGGTAGGGCTGCGCCCCATTCAGGAGTTTCTCCCGAAGGTGGTATCCTCTTTTCATCTTAATCAGGATATCTCTTTACCTTCGTTTTGTCCTCATGCAGTTCATCGGTATGAGAAGGATTTACATTTGTTAGATCTGGTGAGAGCACTCAGAATCTACATTTCCCGCACGGCGCCCCTGCGCCGCTCGGATGCACTCTTTGTCCTTGTCGCTGGCAAGCGCAAAGGGTCGCAGGCTTCCAAAGCCACCCTGGCTCGATGGATCAAAGAACCAATTCTTGAAGCCTACCGTTCTGCTGGGCTTCCGGTTCCATCAGGGCTGAAGGCCCATTCTACCAGAGCCGTGGGTGCGTCCTGGGCATTGCGACACCAGGCTACGGCTCAACAGGTGTGCCAGGCAGCTACCTGGTCGAGTCTGCACACTTTCACCAAACATTATCAGGTGCACACCTACGCTTCGGCGGACGCCAGCCTAGGTAGAAGAGTCCTGCAGGCGGCAGTTGCCTCCATATAGGGGAGGGCTGTCTTGCAGCTCTAACATGAGGTATTCTTTACCCACCCAGGGACAGCTTTTGGACGTCCCAATCGTCTGGGTCTCCCAATGGAGCGCCGAAGAAGAAGGGAATTTTGTTACTTACCGTAAATTCCTTTTCTTCTAGCTCCTATTGGGAGACCCAGCACCCGCCCTGTTGTCCTTCGGGATTTTTGGTTGTTTTTCGGGTACACATGTTGTTCATGTTGAACGGTTTTCAGTTCTCCGAGGTTACTTCGGAGTGAATTTGTTTAAACCAGTTATTGGCTTTCCTCCTTCTTGCTTTTGCACTAAAACTGGTGAGCCAGTGATCCCACTGGGGGTGTATAGCCAGAAGGGGAGGGGCCTTACACTTTTTAGTGTAATTGCTTTGTGTGGCCTCCGGAGGCAGTGCTATACACCCAATCGTCTGGGTCTCCCAATAGGAGCTAGAAGAAAAGGAATTTACGGTAAGTAACAAAATTCCCTTCTTTATCCTCATCCAGTTCACCAATGTGAAAAGGATTTGCACTTGTTAGATCTGGTGAGAGCACTCAGACTCTACATTTCTCGTACGGCGCCCCTGCGCCGCTCGGATGCACTCTTTGTCCTTGTCGCTGGCCAGCGTAAAGGGTCACAGGCTTCCAAATCAACCCTGGCTCGGTGGATCAAGGAGCCAATTATCGAAGCTTACCGTTCGGCTGGGCTTCCGGTTCCCTCAGGGCTGAAGGCCCATTCTACCAGAGCCGTGGGCGCATCCTGGGCTTTGAGGCACCAGGCTACGGCTCAGCAGGTGTGTCAGGCGGCTACCTGGTCGAGCCTGCACACTTTCACGAAGCACTATCAGGTGCATACCTATGCTTCGGCGGATGCCAGCCTAGGTAGACGAGTCCTTCAGGCGGCGGTTGCCCTCCTGTAGGAAGAGGCCGTTTTACGGCTCTCTTACGAGGTATTATTTTACCCACCCAGGGACTGCTTTTGGACGTCCCAATTGTCTGGGTCTCCCAATAGAGCGACAAAGAAGAAGGGAATTTTGTTTACTTACCGTAAATTCCTTTTCTTCTAGCTCTAATTGGGAGACCCAGCACCCGCCCCTGTTTTTTTGTGTACACATGTTGTTCATGTTGAATGGTTTCAGTTCTCCGATATTCCTTCGGATTGAAGTTACTTTAAACCAGTTTATAATTCTTTTTCCTCCTTCTTGCTTTTGCACCAAAACTGAGGAGCCCGTGGGAGCACGGGGGGTGTATAGGCAGAAGGGGAGGGGCTTAACACTTTTGAGTGTAATACTTTGTGCGGCCTCCGGAGGCATAGCCTATACACCCAATTGTCTGGGTCTCCCAATTAGAGCTAGAAGAAAAGGAATTTACGGTAAGTAAACAAAATTCCCTTCTTTTCTTAAGAAAATTCTTTCAGTAGATTTTCTTAAGAAAAAGAATGAGCATGTCACTTCTTTTCTGCAGCTAACTGCGTTACCATAGATAATGGCACAATAACGCAGGGAGCAACCAGTGGTAAAAACGCACCAAATCGCGGTAAAAACGCAGGTGTGCTAATCCTTCACTCTCAAGAAATTTTCTTAAGAAAAATCCTTTTCCCTGCCGCCCATGACAGCACCACCCGAGAGAGAGGTTCCGCCCATCTCTCAGGTGGTGCTGTCATGGGCTATTGAAAATCCCATTACCGGTGAGTAATTAAGATTTTTTCTTTTTCGCTCCTAATTGGGAGACCCAGACAGTGGGTGTATAGCTACTGCCCTCTGGAGGCCGCACAAAGAACTACACTTAAAAGTGTAAGGCCCCTCCCCTTCTGGCTATACACCCTCCCGTAGGAGTACAGATTCCTCAGTTTTAGCTTTGTGCGCAAGGAGGTCAGACACGCACGCATAGCTCCATTGTTTTTAGTCAGCAGCAGCTGCTGACTATGTCGGATGGAAGAAAAGAGGGCCCATACAGGGCTCCCAGCATGCTCCCTTCTCACCCCACTGTATGTCGGAGGTGTTTGTAAGGTTGAGGTACCCATTGCGGGTACGGCGGCAGGAGCCCACATGCTGATTCCTTCCCCATCCCTTTTTACAGGGCTCTGGGTGAAGTGGGATTTACTGGTCTCCAGGCACTGAGACCGTGCTCCATCTACAGCCCCTGGAGAAGATGCTGGATGGAGCGGAGTACATCAGGGACATGGCCCTGCTT
This sequence comes from Anomaloglossus baeobatrachus, assembly GCF_048569485.1. Taxonomy (NCBI): domain Eukaryota; kingdom Metazoa; phylum Chordata; class Amphibia; order Anura; family Aromobatidae; genus Anomaloglossus; species Anomaloglossus baeobatrachus. The sequence goes on along the minus strand of NC_134357.1, from coordinate 438,439,015 downwards.
CCTCAAGGTACTCTGTGTCCCCGTGCAGGCGCTCACACCGCAGCATGCTGGGTGTTGTAGTGCGCCGGGGGACAGCAGCGCTACGGCGCTTGTGCCATGGCCTCATTCAGCTTCGCTGAAGCAGGCACACTTATTGGAATCGGTCGCGCCGGCCGCTGGGACTGCGGCGCGGCTGGCACTTGTGGTGCGCCGGGGACTTCAGCGCGGCCCGCGCTTTTACGGCGGCCGCGCTGATAACTCGAGTCCCCGGCTTTTGCGGCCTGCTTCCGTTCGTTCCCGCCCCCAGACCTGCCAGTCAGGAGAGGGGCGGGACGCTGGCCAGTGCATCAGCGCCGAGGGCTGGAGTCGTTTTTACATACTCCAGCCCTCACAATCGGCACAGAGGGGACACTGTTTCCCGCACTTTTGTTTGGGAACTCCCACGGACCGCCCCTCTCCACAGACGCCGGCAGCCATTCCTGCTGACACGCTGCGCTGCAGAGGGGAGCCGGGGAGACCCAGACAAGGATTTCTGCAGCCTCTTACCCGCTATTCAGCGGGCGGTAAGCAGCCCTCAGGGCTCACCCCCTCTTGTGCCAGTAGTATTCTTAGTATTTTGTTTCTACAAATACTTTGTATTGCATAGCGCTGGTCGCCCTTTGGCTATAGACTCTCTCACATTGCAGAGAGCCAGCAGCATGTCGCCCGTAAAACGCAAGGGTGCCAAGGCGCAGACATTATATGCTTCCTGCACCGCATGTGGGACTTTTCTACCGGCAGGCTCCACGGACCCCCATTGTGTGCAGTGCTCGGCCCCTGCGGCGCTTGCACAGTCGGGACCTCTGCTGGACGTGACCCAGGGTGTACCACCTGTGAATGCTGTCCAGGTGACAGGAACTGAGTTTGCGGCTTTTGCTGACAGAATGTCTCTCACTATGTCACAAATTCTTGACACATTGCGAGCTAGGCCTGTACTTCAGGCCACGGACACTGTGCAATCATTGCCCCCTGGTCCCCCTCGGCTCCAAGCTCCGGGACGGGCATATACACCTCAGGGTGAAGACTCTGACTCGGACGATGGCCCCGGGCAGCCTAAGCGGGCTCGCTATGACGGGCCTTCACATTCATCTCAATGGTCAGGATCCCAGCGAGATGAATCTATGGGTGATGAGGCGGACGTAACTGATCAGGATTCTGATCCTGGGACCGCTCTCAATCTAGATACACCAGATGGTGACGCCATAGTTAATGATCTTATATTTAACATCAATAAGATGTTAAATATTTCCCCACCAGCTCCTCTTGTGGAGGAGTCAGCTTCGCAGCACGAGAGAATCCATTTCAGATACCCTAAGCGTACGTTAAGCACTTTTCTGGACCACGCTGACTTTAGAGACGCAATCCAGAAACCCCACGCTTATCCTGAAAGGCGTTTTCCTAAACGGCTTAAAGATACACGCTATCCTTTTCCCCCTGAGGTGGTCAAGGGTTGGACCCAGTGTCCAAAAGTGGATCCTCCAATTTCCAGGCTTGCAGCTAGATCCTTGGTTGCAGTTGAAGATGGAGCGGCACTTAAAGATGCCACTGACAGGCAGATGGAGCTCTGGCTGAAATCCATCTATGAAGCGATTGGAGCGTCATTAGCGCCTTCTTTTGCAGCTGTATGGGCACTCCAAGCTATCTCAGCCGGGCTTGCGCGAGTTGACTCCGTCACACGTGCATTTGCCCCGCAGGTAGCACCATTGACCTCGCAAATGGCGGCATTCGCGTCGTACGCGATTAATGCTGTTCTTGACGCTACAAGCCGCACGGCAGTGGCGTCAGCCAACTCCGTTGTTTTGCGTAGGGCCCTGTGGTTGAGACATTGGAAAGCAGATTCTCATTCCAAGAAGTGCTTAACCAATTTGCCTTTTTCTCGTGACCGATTGTTTGGAGAGCGTTTGGATGAAATCATCAAACACTCCAAGGGTAAGGACTCATCCTTACCGCAACACAGACAAAACAGACCCCAACAGAGGAAGGGTCAGTCTGGTTATCGGTCCTTTCGAGGACCGGGCAGGTCCCAATTCGCCTCGTCAAAAAAGACTCAAAAAGACCAGAGACGCTCAGATTCTTGGAGGTCTCAGTCACGCCCAAAAAGGACAGCCGGAGGAACCGTTGCCAAGACGGCGTCCTCCTGACTTGCGGTCTCCGATTCCCACACCCGCGGTCGGTGGGAGGCTTTCCCACTTTGGCGACATCTGGCTGTCACACGTCAAAGACCGTTGGGTGAGGGATATTCTGTCTCACGGGTACAGGATAGAGTTCAGTTCTCGTCCGCCAACTCGTTTCTTCAGAACTTCTCCACCACCAGACCGAGCCGATGCTCTGTTCCAGGCGGTGGCCGCTCTAAAGGCGGAAGGAGTGGTGACCTCCGTCCCTCTTCAGGAACAAGGTCACGGTTTTTACTCCAATCTGTTTGTGGTCCCAAAAAAGGACGGATCGTATCGGCCCGTCCTGGATCTAAAGTTGCTCAACAGACACGTAAAAGTCAGGAGGTTCCGGATGGAATCCCTACGCTCCGTCATAGCCTCAATGTCTCAAGGAGATTTTCTAGCATCAATAGATATCAAAGATGCGTATCTCCACGTGCCGATCGCACCAGAGCATCAGCGTTTCCTACGCTTCGTCATACACGACGAACACCTGCAGTTCGTAGCGTTACCTTTCGGTCTGGCAACAGCCCCCCGGGTCTTCACCAAAGTCATGGCAGCAGTAGTAGCTGTTCTGCACTCGCAGGGTCACTCGGTCATCCCGTATCTAGACGACCTGCTTATAAAGGCACCCTCTCAAGAGGCATGCCAACACAGTCTGAAGGTGGCACTAGACACTCTCCAGAGTTTCGGGTGGATTATCAACTTTCCAAAGTCTCATCTAACCCCGACCCAATCTCTGACTTATCTTGGCATGGAGTTTCATACTCTCTCAGCGATAGTGAAGCTTCCACTGGACAAGCAGTGCTCGCTACGGACTGGAGTGCAATCTCTCCTTCAGACCCAGTCGCACTCACTGAGGCGCCTCATGCATTTCCTAGGAAAGATGGTAGCAGCAATGGAGGCAGTCCCGTTCGCGCAGTTTCATCTGCGCCCTCTACAATGGGACATTCTACGCCAATGGGACGGGAAATCGACGTCCCTCGACAGGACTGTCTCCCTCTCTCAGACTGCCAAGGACTCTCTGCGTTGGTGGCTTCTCCCCACCTCATTGTCACAGGGAAAGTCGTTCCTTCCCCCGTCCTGGGCAGTGGTCACGACGGATGCGAGCCTATCAGGGTGGGGAGCGGTGTATCTCCACCACAGGGCTCAGGGGATGTGGACTCTGGAAGAGTCCACCCTGCAGATCAATGTTCTGGAAATCAGAGCAATCTATCTTTCCCTGCGAGCCTTCCAACAATGGCTGGAAGGCAAGCAGATTCGGATTCAGTCGGACAATTCCACGGCGGTGGCGTACATCAACCACCAAGGGGGAACACGCAGTCGCCAAGCTTTTCAAGAAGTCCAACGGATTTTGACGTGGGTGGAAAGCAGAGCGTCCACCATATCCGCAGTTCACATCCCAGGCGTGGAAAACTGGGAAGCAGACTTTCTCAGTCGCCAGGGCATGGACGCAGGAGAATGGTCCCTTCACCCGGACGTGTTTCAGCAGATCTGTTGCCGCTGGGGGACGCCGGACGTCGATCTGATGGCGTCACGGCACAACAACAAGGTCCCAGTTTTCATGGCACGGTCTCACGATCACCGAGCACTGGCGGCAGACGCCTTGGTTCAGGATTGGTCGCAATTCCGACTCCCCTATGTGTTCCCACCTCTAGCATTGTTACCCAGAGTTCTCCGGAAAATCAGGTCCGACTGCCATTGAGCCATACTCGTCGCTCCAGATTGGCCAAGAAGGTCGTGGTACCCGGATCTGTGGCATCTCACGGTAGGCCAACCGTGGACACTACCAGACCGTCCAGATTTGCTGTCTCAAGGGCCGTTTTTCCATCTGAATTCTGCGGCCCTGAACCTGACTGTGTGGCCATTGAGTCCTGGATCCTAGCGGCCTCAGGTTTATCTCATGAGGTTGTTGCCACAATGAGACAGGCTAGAAAACCATCCTCAGCTAAGATCTATCACAGAACGTGGAAGATATTCTTAGCGTGGTGCTTGGCTCAAGGGTTTTCTCCCTGGCCATTTGCATTGCCAATTTTTCTTTCCTTCCTGCAGTCTGGGTTGGAAAAAGGTTTGTCGCTTAGCTCTCTTAAGGGTCAAGTCTCCGCGCTATCCGTATTCTTTCAGAAGCGCTTGGCACGGCTTTCTAAAGTACGCACGTTTCTCCAAGGAGTTTGTCATATCGTTCCTCCTTACAGACGGCCATTGGAACCCTGGGATCTGAACAAGGTTCTCATTGCTCTCCAGAAGCCGCCTTTCGAGCCTTTGAAAGAGGTTCCCCTTTCTCGGCTTTCACAAAAGGTAGTTTTTCTTGTGGCGGTCACGTCTCTTCGAAGAGTGTCCGAGCTAGCGGCGTTATCTTGCAAATCTCCCTTCCTGGTGTTTCACCAAGACAAGGTAGTACTGCGTCCAATTCCAGAGTTTTCTCCAAAGGTGGTTTCTTCCTTTCATCTCAATCAGGATATCACTTTGCCATCTTTGTGTCCGCATCCAGTTCACCAATTTGAAAAGGGTTTACATCTGTTGGACCTGGTGAGAGCACTCAGGATTTACATTTCTCGCACGGCGGCTCTACGCCGTTCTGATGCGCTCTTTGTCCTAGTCGCTGGTCAGCATAAGGGATCGCAAGCTTCCAAATCCACCCTGGCGCGGTGGATCAAGGAACCAATTCTTCACACATACCGTTCTGCTGGGCTTCCGATTCCATCTGGACTGAAGGCCCATTCTACCAGAGCCGTGGGTGCGTCCTGGGCATTGCGGCATCAGGCTACGGCTCAGCAAGTGTGCCAAGCGGCTACCTGGTCGAGTCTGCACACGTTTACCAAACACTATCAAGTGCATACCTACGCTTCGGCAGATGCCAGCCTAGGTAGACAGGTCCTTCAGGCGGCGGTGGCCCACCTGTAGGAAGAGGCTGTCTGACAGCCCGTTCATGTGGTATCTTTTTACCCACCCAGGGACTGCTTTTGGACGTCCCACTGTCTGGGTCTCCCAATTAGGAGCGAAAAAGAAGAAGGGAATTTTGTTTACTTACCGTAAATTCCTTTTCTTCTAGCTCCAATTGGGAGACCCAGCACCCGCCCTATTTGTTCTTAGGGTTTCGTTTTTTCGGGTGCACATGTTGTTCATGTTGTTTCTTAAGTTCTCCGATCGTGTTATCGGATTGAATTTGTTTTTGAAACTGTTATTGGCTTTCCTCCTTCTTGCTTTGGTACTAAAACTGAGGAATCTGTACTCCTACGGGAGGGTGTATAGCCAGAAGGGGAGGGGCCTTACACTTTTAAGTGTAGTTCTTTGTGCGGCCTCCAGAGGGCAGTAGCTATACACCCACTGTCTGGGTCTCCCAATTGGAGCTAGAAGAAAAGGAATTTACGGTAAGTAAACAAAATTCCCTTCTTTTCTAGTGTGCACATAGCCTAATACCTCGGGGACGGTCCGATGGGTGTTGCCTCTCTCGGTCCGTCGCCTACCCCTTCTTGTGTGATCACCGTCCTCCTGCCCAGCCCCATGTGCATGACTTGGCCTGCGTCATTTACTGAGAGCCCTCCATTGTGCTCCTGGATATGTGCACTTTGATCTCGTAAGGGAAAAATCTGGTGACAGGTTCCCTTTAATGTTCCTCTGCTGCTGAGACTCTTTTGGAAGGGAAAAGCTTCTTTCTGCTTTTTACCGAAGTCACTTAGCTTTTTGTGTGTATTTTGTAAGTTGTGGGGCAGTCGGGTCCTTTGTCCCTCCTCCAGCGACTGTAGCTACTACCTATATAACCTTTGTCCTTTCCCACCATTGCTGTCCCCCTCCAGTCTGTATCACATGTAGAGGAAAGGAATGAGTGGCATCAGCCGCTACTTGTCTGGAGAGCAGTGTGTACCGGCGCTTATCATGTCCCCGCTGTTACCCCTTCTGTTAGATATGCTTTAGCTATTTATCAGTTTGGCGTCAGCATCTGTGATCTCAGCCTTGTTACAGTCAGTGTGTGCAGTAGATGATGCTTTAACCCTTAACTGGCAGCAGACACCATGCAGCTCCCATCTGGTACCAGATATTCATCGCCTGATCTATTAATGTCTTTTTGTAGGTTGATAAGGTCACAGGCAGAGTAACCGGTCAGTACAAGCCCTATGCCATCTGTGGCAACATTCGTAGGATGGTAAGTTGCCCTCTTTCCTTGTGTGTCGCCATGTTATGTGGAGTATATGTGGGATACTATCCCTCAACTGTCAATCATAGGAATACATGGAGTCCTGTATATTACACATTTCCCAACATAGCACATACCAGTGTCACCTACATTGGATGCAGTTGTGTAGAGCGGGCTCCATACAAGGCCGGTGCCAACTTTTACACAGGCAGACCCTGCCTCTTAACGGCAGCAATTAAAGCCAGCTCTGATCACTGCTTTTTAACCACTTAAATGCTGCTTTCAATCTCTTGGTAACAGTGATTGAACTTCCGGTGGGGACTTTGTTACACCCTCTATCCGAACCATGGCACAAGCAGTGTGCCAATTGTTTGCCATTGCAGCCAGGGGCCTCCATGTTTGCAGTTATATCAATATATTTTATAGGAGAGGATGTTTGGTTTTTTGTGTTTTGTTTTTTTTTTTTTTTTTCTCCAGTATGTTCTGCAATACTGAAGAATTGCAGCCCAGGTTCAATTTCCATACAAGGACTAGAAAAAAAAATGGTAAAGTGGTTTGATTTGCACCATTTTTTTTTCCAGTCCAAAAATAAAGAAATGAACAAAAAAATGAGATCACTGCATCCTTAACAGTCTGATCTATTAAAATGTAAAATTACTTAATCCATGTTTAACACTAGAACTACTGAGGTCATTTTGACTACTTTGCACCATGTATTTCTATATAGGTGTCACGAGTCCAGTAGTTCTAGTGTTAAAGGCATAAAAATGTCAAAATTGATGTTTTTTAGCCACTTCTCTAAAATAAAAAAATATAAAAAAAACCCACAAAGTATACATATAATAATAATAATAATAATAATAATTATTAATTTCTTTGTCGCTCCATTGGGAGACCCAGACAATTGGGGTGTATAGCTTCTGCCTCCGGAGGCCACACAAAGTATTACACTTAAAAGTGTAAAGCCCCTCCCCTTCTGCCTATACACCCCCCCGTGTATCACGGGCTCCTCAGTTTTTATGCTTTGTGCGAAGGAGGCACACATGCACGCATAGCTCCACAATTTAGTCAGCAGCAGCTGCTGACTATATCGGATGGAAGAAAAGTGGGCCCATATAGGGCCCCCGGCATGCTCCCTTCTCACCCCACTCTGGTCGGCGGTGCTGTAAAGGTTGAGGTACCCATTGCGGGTACATAGGCAGGAGCCAACATGCTGTTTTCCTTCCCCATCCCTGCAGGGCTCTGGGTGAAGTGGGATCCTAATCGGTCTCCATGCACTGGGACCGTGCTCCCTCCGCAGCCCCTGGGGAATTTGCTGGACAGGAGCTGGGTATAGTCAGGGACAAGGCCCTGCTACTGTGAGGTACTCTGTGTCCCCTTGGGGACGGCGCATGGAGCGCTTGTGTCATACACGCTGCAGCACTGCTGGGTGTGTTAGTGCGCCGGGACTACCGCGCTGACCGCGCTTGTTTGCCGGCCGCGCTTATAACTCTAGTCCCCGGCTTCTGCGGCCTAGTACCGCATATTCCCGCCCCCGGGCCTGCCAGTCAGGGGAAGGGAGGGACGCTGCACTGGACGTCAGCGCTGAGGGCTGGAGCATACTTTGTATCCTCCTCCCCCCTCACTGAGCACCGTGGGGCACCAGATTCCCGCACTTTCTAGGGCACGCCCACGGCCCCCTCCTCCTCACAGAACGCCGGCAGCCATTCCTGTCAGCACTTCTGAAGCTGGAGAGGAGAGACAACACGGCTCTGGGAGATCCAGGCAGGGAATCTGGTGGTCACACAACCGCTTTGGGCGGTCGGTAAGCCGCACCTGTTTCTAGGTGCTGGCCCCCTGGGTGCCGAAGTGTATATATATAGGTTTATATGCTATACATTTACTCTGTACGGTCGCACTGTTGATTTTTGGCTATATACCCTCCCGGATTGTACTCAGAGGAGACAACAGCATGTCGTCCGCAAAAAGCAAGGGTGCCAAAGCACAGGCTTACTTTGCAACCTGTACCTCATGTGCGGCTATACTACCGGCAGGTTCCACCTACCCTCATTGTGTGCAATGCTCGGCCCCTGTGGCACTTACTCAGCCGGAGCCTCTGCCACTGGTGGCCCAAGTGGAACCACCTGCTACCACTGTCCAGGTGACAGGGACGGAGTTTGCAGTATTCGCTGACAAACTTTCTGAGACTATGGACAAATGGTCTGCTAAGATACTAGAAGCCTTGCAGTCCAGGCCGGTAACACAAGCCCGGGCACTGTTGAATCATTGACCCCAGGCCCCCCTCGGTTGGAGCAGCAAAGTGCTCCTGGGGTGACTCATAGGTCCCAAGGTGAGGTCTCTGACACGGACCGCAGTCCCAGACCGCCTAAGCGGGCTCGCTGGGAGCTTCCCTCGACTTCATCACACTGGTCAGGGTCTCAGCAGGAGGACTCTCTAGAGGATGAAGCGGAGGTGGCAGATCAGGATTCTGATCCTGAAGCCGCTCTCAACCTAGATACGGCAGAGGGAGACGCCATAGTGAACGACCTTATAGCGTCCATCAATCAGGTGTTGGAGCTTTCTCCCCCAGCTCCTCCAATTGAGGAGTCAGCTTCTCAGCAGGAGAAATTCCGTTTTAGGTTTCCCAAGCGTACAATGAGTACGTTTCTGGATCACTCAGACTTCAGAGAGGCAGTCCAGAAACACCGAGCTTGTCCAGATAAGCGCTTTTCTAAGCGCCTTAAGGACACACGTTATCCCTTCCCCCCCTGACGTTGTCAAGGGTTGGGCTCAGTGTCCCAAGGTGGATCCTCCAGTCTCCAGACTGGCGGCTAGATCCATAGTTGCAGTGGAAGATGGGGCTTCACTCAAAGATGCCACTGACAGACAGATGGAGCTCTGGTTGAAATCCATCTATGAGGCTATCGGCGCGTCCTTTGCTCCGGCATTCGCAGCCGTATGGGCGCTCCAAGCTATCTCAGCTTGTCACTCGCAGATTAATGCAGTCACACGTGCCTCTGCTCCGCAGGTGGTGTCATTAACCTCTCAGGCGTCGGCGTTTGCTTCCTACGCCATTAATGCTGTCCTGGACTCTGCGAGCCGTACGGCGGTAGCATCCGCCAATTCGGTGGCAGTCCGCAGGGCCATGTGGCTACGTGAATGGAAGGCAGACTCTGCTTCCAAAAAGTTCTTAACCGGGTTGCCATTTTCTGGCGACCGCCTGTTTGGTGAGCGATTGGATGAAATCATTAAACAATCCAAGGGAAAGGACTCATCCTTACCCCAGCCCAAACCAAAGAGACCTCAACAACGGAAGGTACAATCGAGGTTTCGGTCTTTTCGGCCCGTGGGCAGGTCTCAATTCTCCTCGTCCAACAGGCCACAGAAGAGTCAGACGAACTCCGATTCATGGCGGTCTAAGTCACGTCCTAAAAAGACCGCCGGAGGAACCGCTCCCAAAGCGGCCTCCTCATGACTTTCGGCCTCTTCACACCGCATCCTCGGTCGGTGGCAGGCTCTCCCGCTTTTGCGACGCCTGGCTGCCACAGGTACAAGACCGTTGGGTGAGAGACATTCTGTCTCACGGTTACAGGATAGAGTTCAGCTCTCGTCCTCCGACTCGTTTCTTCAGAACATCTCCGCCCCCCGAGCGAGCCGATGCTCTTCTTCAGGCGGTGTGCACTCTGAAGGCAGAAGGAGTGGTGATCTCTGTTCCTCTTCAGCAACAGGGTCACGGTTTTTACTCCAACTTGTTTGTGGTGCCAAAAAAGGACAGATCTTTCCGTCCTGTTCTGGACCTAAAACTGCTCAACAAACACGTAAAAACCAGGCGGTTCCGGATGGAATCGCTCCGCTCCGTCATCGCCTCAATGTCCCAAGGAGATTTCCTAGCATCAATCGACATCAAAGATGCTTATCTCCACTTACCGATTGCACCAGAACATCAGCGCTTCCTGCGTTTCGCCATAGGGGACGAACACCTTCAGTTCGTGGCACTGCCTTTCGGCCTGGCGACAGCACCACGGGTTTTCACCAAGGTCATGGCAACAGTGGTAGCAGTCCTACACTCTCAGGGACACTCGGTGATCCCTTACTTAGACGATCTGCTGGTCAAGGCACCCTCTCGAGTGGCATGCCAACGCAGCCTGGACATTGCTCTGGAGACTCTCCAGAGATTCGGGTGTATCATCAATTTCCCAAAGTCAAATCTGACACCGGCCCAATCACTGACATATCTCGGCATGGAGTTTCATACTCTCTCAGCGATAGTGAAGCTTCCGCTGGACAAACAGCGTTCACTACAGACAGGGGTGCAATCTCTCCTTCAAGGCCAGTCACACCCCTTGAGGCGCCTCATGCACTTCCTAGGGAAGATGGTGGCAGCAATGGAGGCAGTTCCTTTTGCGCAGTTTCATCTGCGTCCACTTCAATGGGACATTCTCCGCAAGTGGGACAGGAAGTCGACGTCCCTCGACAGGAACGTCTCCCTTTCTCAGGCAGCCAAAGCCTCCCTTCGGTGGTGGCTTCTTCCCACTTCATTGTCGAAGGGGAAATCCTTCCTACCCCCATCCTGGGCGGTGGTCACGACGGACGCGAGTCTGTCAGGGTGGGGAGCGGTCTTTCTCCACCACAGGGCACAGGGTACCTGGACTCAGCCAGAGTCCTCCCTGCAGATCAATGTTCTGGAGATAAGGGCAGTGTATCTTGCCCTAAAGGCGTTCCAGCCGTGGCTGGAAGGCAAACAGATCCGAATTCAGTCGGACAACTCCACAGCGGTGGCATACATCAACCACCAAGGCGGAACACGCAGTCGGCAAGCCTTCCAGGAAGTCCGGCGGATTCTGCTGTGGGTGGAAGCCACAGCATCCACCATATCCGCAGTTCACATCCCGGGCGTAGAAAACTGGGAAGCAGACTTTCTCAGTCGCCAGGGCATGGACGCAGGGGAATGGTCCCTTCACCCGGACGTGTTTCAAGAGATCTGTTGCCGCTGGGGGATGCCGGATGTCGACCTAATGGCGTCCCGGCACAACAACAAGGTCCCGGCATTCATGGCACGGTCTCAAGATCACAGAGCTCTGGCGGCAGACTCATTAGTTCAGGATTGGTCGCAGTTTCAACTCCCTTATGTGTTTCCTCCTCTGGCACTGTTGCCCAGAGTGTTACGCAAGATCAGGTCCGACTGCCGCCGCGCCATCCTCGTCGCTCCAGACTGGCCGAGGAGGTCGTGGTACCCGGATCTGTGGCATCTCACGGTGGGTCAACCGTGGGCACTACCAGACCGACCAGACTTGCTGTCTCAAGGGCCGTTTTTCCATCTGAATTCTGCGGCCCTCAACCTGACTGTGTGGCCATTGAGTCCTGGATCCTAGCGTCTTCAGGGTTATCTCAAGAGGTCATTGCCACTATGAGACAGGCCAGGAAACCAACGTCCGCCAAGATCTACCACAGGACGTGGAGAATATTCTTATCCTGGTGCTCTGATCAGGGTTTTACTCCCTGGCCATTTGCCTTGCCCACTTTTCTTTCCTTCCTTCAATCCGGATTGGAAAAGGGTTTGTCGCTCGGCTCCCTTAAGGGACAAGTCTCAGCGCTCTCTGTGTTTTTCCAGAAGCGCCTAGCCAGACTTCCACAGGTACGCACGTTCCTGCAGGGGGTTTGTCACATAGTCCCTCCTTACAAGCGTCCGTTAGAACCCTGGGATCTGAACAGGGTGCTGATGGCTCTTCAGAAACCACCCTTCGAGCCAATGAAGGATATTTCTCTTTCACGCCTTTCGCAGAAAGTGGTCTTCCTAGTAGCAGTCACATCACTTCGGAGAGTGTCTGAGCTAGCAGCGCTGTCATGCAAAGCTCCTTTCCTGGTGTTTCACCAGGACAAGGTGGTTCTGCGTCCGATTCCGGAATTTCTCCCTAAGGTGGTATCCCCTTTTCATCTCAATCAGGATATCTCCTTACCTTCTTTGTCCACATCCAGTTCACCAATGTGAAAAGGATTTGCACTTGTTGGATCTGGTGAGAGCACTCAGACTCTACATTTCTCGTACGGCGCCTCTGCGCCGCTCGGATGCACTCTTTGTCCTTGTCGCTGGCCAGCGTAAAGGGTCACAGGCTTCCAAATCAACCCTGGCTCGGTGGATCAAGGAACCAATTCTCGAAGCCTACCGTTCTTCTGCGCTTCCGGTTCCCTCAGGGCTGAAGGCCCATTCTACCAGAGCCGTGGGTGCGTCCTGGGCTTTGCGGCACCAGGCTACGGCTCAGCAGGTGTGTCAGGCGGCTACCTGGTCGAGCCTGCACACTTTCACGAAACACTATCAGGTGCATACCTATGCTTCGGCAGATGCCAGCCTAGGTAGGCGAGTCCTTCAGGCGGCGGTTGCCCACCTGTAGGAAGGGGCCGTTTTACGGCTCTATTACGAGGTATTATTTTACCCACCCAGGGACTGCTTTTGGACGTCCCAATTGTCTGGGTCTCCCAATGGAGCGACAAAGAAGGGAATTTTGTTTACTTACCGTAAATTCCTTTTCTTCTAGCTCCAATTGGGAAACCCAGCACCCGCCCCTGTTCCCTTCGGGCTGTTGTTCTTTGTGTACACATGTTCATGTTGAATGGTTTTCAGTTTTCCGAACTTCCTTCGGATTGAATTTACTTTAGACCAATTTATAAGTTTCCTCCTTCCTGCTTTTGCACCAAAACTGAGGAGCCCGTGATACACGGGGGGGTGTATAGGCAGAAGGGGAGGGGCTTTACACTTTTAAGTGTAATACTTTGTGTGGCCTCCTGAGGCAGAAGCTATACACCCCAATTGTCTGGGTCTCCCAATTGGAGCTAGAAGAAAAGGAATTTACGGTAAGTAAACAAAATTCCCTTCTTTAATCATTTATATAGCGCTATTAATTCCATAGCACTTTACATACATCAGCAATACTGTCCCCATTGGGGCTCACAATCTAGAGTCCCTGTCTGTATGTCTTTGGAGTGTGGGAGGAAACCGGAGACCCCGGAGGAAACCCACGCAAACACAGGGAGAACATACAAACTCCTTGCAGATGGTGTCCTTGGTGGGATTTGAACCCAGGACCCCAGCGCTGCAAGACACATCACAGGTTTCTCAAAATGGTGCCATTAAAAGCTACATTGGGAAGGGGTTAATACATGGCCTGGCATTGTACAGTGACTCCTAATCTCCTATAATGTACTTCAGCTTCTGCAGAACCTTTTTATTATACAATCTATATATGTGCACTTGCAGCGTGTTTAACGGTGTAATAATCTACGTGTTCTGCTCACAGGGGGAATCTGATGACGCCATTCTGAGGTTGGCAAAAAACGATGGCATTGTTTCAAAGTAAGTATTCTACATTAATGCCTTGTACGATGTCCCAGTATTTGACACCTTGTGCCATGTACATAAGTCGAAGCTTCCTGCAACAACGACACAAGTGTTTCTTAACGTCTAATCTTACATATTGGATCAGTAATGGCTGAAAATGCAGAGTTCACTTGGATAGGCCAAATTTATGTATAAGGCTACTTTCACACATCCGGTTTGAGCCCTGCGGCTCAATCCGGCTGTGAAAACTATGCAACGGATGCGGCGAAAACACCGCATCCTTTGCATAAGTTTTTACATGTGGCCTGTCCGGTTTTTTCCGGTTGCGGCATGCTACTGAGCATGCGCAGTGGAAAAAACCGCATGCGGCGACCGGATGCGTTTTTTTCCGCATCGCGCCGCATCCGGCCTCCATAGGTATGCATTGAAAAATGCGCCGCAGCGGCCGGCTAAATCTGCCGCATGCGGCCAAAACCGGACCGAACGCAAGCCCCTGCGGCACAATACGGCACTAATGTAAGTCTATGCAAAAAAAAAAACGCAACCGGCGTTACAAAAGCCGGTTGCTGTTTTTCTGCAGAACGCCGTATTGTGCCGCAGAGCAAAAATCCGGATGTGTGAAAGTAGCCTAAGACAGTTATGTTGCATGGTAATGTCTGCCAATGGAGGGTCAGCAGGGTTGGGATGGTTACTGACATTTAGGTCGTGGACCCGTTGAAGTAAACAAGTTCTGTGTATCCTAGTGGCATGTTTATGGGAGAGTTGAGGAGCAGATGGAAGGATGCTCACTGTCTTCAGGATTCTTAAAGGGAACCTGTCAGATACAATATGCACCCAGAACCACAGGCAGTTCTGGGTGCATATTTCTAATCCCTGCCAAACTGTCCCTGTATACACTAGCATAGATAGATCTATAAAAAATACTTTTCTTCGGCGCTCTATTGGGAGACCCAGACGATTGGGTGTATAGCACTGCCTCCGGAGGCCACACAAAGCAATTACACTAAAAAGTGTAAGGCCCCTCCCCTTCTGGCTATACACCCCCAGTGGGATCACTGGCTCACCAGTTTTCTGCTTTGTGCGAAGGAGGTCAGACATCCACGCATAGCTCCACTGTTTGTAGTCAGCAGTAGCTGCTGGCTATATCGGATGGAAGAAAAGAGGGCCCATACTAGGGCCCCCAGCATGCTCCCTTCTCACCCGCGGTGGTGCTTGTAAGGTTGAGGTACCTATTGCTGGTACAGAGGCTGGAGCCCACATGCTGTTTTCCTTCCACATCCCCTGGAGGGCTCTGTGGAAGTGGGATCTTACCGGCCCCCAAGCCCTGGGGCCGGGCTCCATCCACAGACCCAGAGAACCTGCTGGATTTGGAGCGGGAGTGCCGTTCAGGGACAAGGCCCTGCAACTTTCAGGTACTCTGTGTCCCCGGCAGGCACGGACACTCTCAAGGCTTGCTGAGCGTTATAGTGCGCCGGGGACAGTAGCGCTGTGCGCTGGGGTTAGGTCACTGCAGCTTTGCTGAGTGACGTTACATGTTGGGAACTACTGCGCCGACCGCTCCTGGAGCGGCGGCGCAGCTGCGACTTGTGGTGCGCCGGGGACTTTGCGCCGACCGCGCTTTTACGGCGGCGGCGCTTTTAAATTTAGCCCCCGGCTTCTGCGGCCTAGCGCCGCTTCGTTCCCGCCCCCACCCTGTCAATCAGGGTAGGGGAGAGACGCTGCTCAATAGGCAGCGCCGAGGGCTGGAGCTTTATTTACATGCTCCAGCCCTCTCACTAGGCACAGTGGGAAGCAGGCTTCCCGCTCTGCGTCTGTATACGCCCAGGGCCCGCCCCCCCTCTCCACAAGGAGTGATCCCTTACTTGGACGATCTACTGGTCAAGGCACCCTCTCAAGAGGCATGCCAACTCAGCCTGAATTTTGCACTGGAGACTCTCCAGGCGTTCGGGTGGATCATCAACTTCCCGAAGTCAAATCTGTCACCGACCCAATCACTAACGTATCTTGGCATGGAGTTTCATACTCTCTCAGCGATAGTGAAGCTTCCGCTGAACAAGCAGCGGTCTCTACAAACGGGGGTGCAGGCTCTCCTTCAAAGTCAGTCGCACTCCTTAAGGCGCCTCATGCACTTCCTCGGGAAGATGGTGGCGGCAATAGAGGCGGTCCCGTTTGCGCAGTTTCATCTGCGTCCACTTCAATGGGACATTCTCCGCCAATGGGACGGGAAGTCAACATCCCTGGACAGGAAAGTCTCCCTTTCCCAGACGGCCAAAGACTCTCTGCAGTGGTGGCTTCTTCCCACCTCATTATCGCAGGGAAGATCCTTCCTACCACCGTCTTGGGCGGTGGTCACGACAGACGCGAGTCTGTCAGGGTGGGGAGCAGTCTTTCTCCACCACAGGGCTCAGGGTGCGTGGACTCAGCAGGAGTCCACCCTTCAGATCAATGTTCTGGAAATCAGAGCAGTGTATCTTGCCCTACTAGCCTTCCAGCAGTGGCTGGAAGGAAGGCAGATCCGAATTCAGTCGGACAACTCCACAGCGGTGGCATACATCAACCACCAAGGGGGGACACGCAGTCGGCAAGCCTTCCAGGAAGTCCGGCGGATTCTGATGTGGGTGGAAGCCACAGCCTCCACCATATCCGCAGTTCACATCCCCGGCGTAGAAAACTGGGAAGCAGACTTCCTCAGTCGCCAGGGCATGGACGCAGGGGAATGGTCCCTTCACCCAGACGTGTTTCAGGAAATCTGTCGCCGCTGGGGGGTGCCGGACGTCGACCTAATGGCGTCACGGCACAACAACAAGGTCCCAACCTTCATGGCACGGTCTCGCGATCAAAGAGCGCTGGCGGCAGACGCCCTAGTGCAAGATTGGTCGCAGTTCCGGCTCCCTTATGTGTTTCCACCTCTGGCACTCTTGCCCAGAGTGCTACGCAAGATCAGATCCGATTGCAGCCGCGTCATACTTGTCGCCCCAGACTGGCCGAGGAGGGCGTGGTATCCGGATCTGTGGCAGCTCACGGTCGGCCAACCGTGGGCACTCCCAGACCGACCAGACTTACTGTCCCAAGGGCCGTTTTTCCATCGGAATTCTGCGGCCCTGAACCTGACTGTGTGGCCATTGAGTCCTGGCTCCTAGCGTCTTCAGGATTGTCCCAAGGGGTCGTTGCCACCATGAGACAGGCTAGGAAGCCCACGTCCGCTAAGATCTACCACAGAACGTGGAGGATATTCTTATCCTGGTGCTCTGCTCAGGGAGTGTCTCCCTGGCCATTTGCATTGCCTACCTTTCTTTCTTTCCTGCAATCTGGGTTAGAAAAAGGTTTGTCGCTCGGCTCCCTTAAAGGTCAGGTCTCGGCGCTATCCGTCTTTTTTCAGAGGCGCTTGGCACGCCTTTCTAAGGTGCGCACGTTCCTACAGGGGGTTTGCCATATCGTACCCCCGTACAAGCGGCCGTTAGATCCATGGGATCTGAACAGGGTACTAGTTGCCCTCCAGAAGCCGCCCTTCGAGCCCCTGAGGGAGGTTTCACTTTCTAGACTATCACAGAAAGTGGCTTTTCTGGTAGCGATCACATCTCTTCGGAGAGTGTCTGAGCTGGCAGCACTATCATCCAAGGCTCCCTTCCTGGTCTTCCACCAGGACAAGGTTGTGCTGCGCCCCATTCAGGAGTTTCTCCCGAAGGTGGTATCCTCTTTTCACCTTAATCAGGATATCTCTTTGCCTTCGTTTTGTCCTCATGCAGTTCATCGGTATGAGAAGGATTTACATTTGTTAGATCTGGTGAGAGCACTCAGAATCTACATTTCCCGCACGGCGCCCTTGCGCCGTTCGGATGCACTCTTTGTCCTTGTCGCTGGTAAGCGCAAAGGGTCGCAGGCTTCTAAAGCCACCCTGGCTCGATGGATCAAAGAACCAATTCTTGAAGCCTACCGTTCTGCTGGGCTTCCGGTTCCATCAGGGCTGAAGGCCCATTCTACCAGAGCCGTGGGTGCATCCTGGGCATTGCGACACCAGGCTACGGCTCAACAGGTGTGCCAGGCAGCTACCTGGTCGAGTCTGCACACTTTCACCAAACATTATCAGGTGCATACCTATGCTTCGGCGGACGCCAGCCTAGGTAGAAGAGTCCTGCAGGCGGCAGTTGCCTCCCCGTAGGGGAGGGCTGTCTTGCAGCTCTAACATGAGGT
Source organism: Anomaloglossus baeobatrachus (assembly GCF_048569485.1). Lineage (NCBI taxonomy): Eukaryota > Metazoa > Chordata > Amphibia > Anura > Aromobatidae > Anomaloglossus > Anomaloglossus baeobatrachus. Next base: position 438,421,206 of record NC_134357.1, on the reverse strand, counting down.
ATTTCTTTACCCACCCAGGGACAGCTTTTGGACGTCCCAATCGTCTGGGTCTCCCAATAGAGCGCCGAAGAAGAAGGGAATTTTGTTACTTACCGTAAATTCCTTTTCTTCTAGCTCTTATTGGGAGACCCAGCACCCGCCCTGTTGTCCTTCGGGATTTTTGGTTGTTTGCGGGTACACATGTTGTTCATGTTGAACGGTTTTCAGTTCTCCGATGTTACTCGGAGAGAATTTGTTTAAACCAGTTATTGGCTTTCCTCCTTCTTGCTTTTGCACTAAAACTGGTGAGCCAGTGATCCCACTGGGGGTGTATAGCCAGAAGGGGAGGGGCCTTACACTTTTTAGTGTAATTGCTTTGTGTGGCCTCCGGAGGCAGTGCTATACACCCAATCGGCTGGGTCTCCCAATAAGAGCTAGAAGAAAAGGAATTTACGGTAAGTAACAAAATTCCCTTCTTTCCTTCATTATATGCTAATTAGGCCAGGGACTAGTCACAAGGGCGTTACGTCCCTTGTCCATTCAGCCCTCTTAGCATATAAGCACGCCCCTGTGGTCGTGCTAACATGCTAATGAATGTGCAGCGTCCGAGGCATGGTCGATCTCGTCTCTCTGCTGCCATCGTGCCCGACACTGGATTTTAGCTCAGTTGGTTTGATCAGAAGTCCCAGACTTCCAGTCATGCATACTATGAAGCAGAGTGCACGCGTCCTGCCTTCACACTGGTGTAGTGTGCATGACCGGAAGTCCAGCGACATTGATTGTGCACACTGAGCTGAAAACCAGCAGTGGCAGCAGAGGTGAGAGCCGCCATGACTGATACTGCGCATTTATTAATAATAAGTTTTATTTCTATAGCTCCAACATATTCCGCAGCACTTTACAATTCAGAGGGGACATGTACAGACAATATGAGACAATACAAAATAACAAAATTCAGATACCAGGAGGAGTGAGGGCCCTGCTCATAAGCTTAGTCTATGAGAAAATAGGAGAGGCACAAAAGGTGAATGGGAGAAGAAAAACGTATGTATAATCCAGCCATCAATTTAATAGGGGCTTCAAATCCAGATGCGTGGACCGGTCATCAGCCACAATTTATCCAGGTACAGAGTGTAGAAAAGTACATGGAGAGGAATGGAATCAGAAAATACAGGGGACAAGAATTGGAAGTAAATTTTATGAAGGGCAGAATGGGACTAGATGAGATGAGGGAGGTGAGGTGATGGGCTTGTCTAACGAAATGCATATTTAGGGCCTGCTTAAAGATGTGGATGTTTGGAATTAATCGGATTGTTCTTGGTAGTGTGTTCCAGAGCATTGGCGCAGCTCGTGAGAAATCTTGAAGACTGGAGTGGGAGGTTCGAATTGTTGAGGATGTCAGTCTTAGGTCATTAGCAGAAAGGAGGGCACGGGTGGGGTGATAGACAGAGATGAGGGAGGAGATGTAGGGCGGTGAAGATCTGTGGAGCGCTTTGTGGGTGAGAGTGATAAGTTTATATTGGACTCTGTAACGGATAGGCAACCAGTGCAATGACTGGCACAGAGCAGAGGCATCAGTGAAGCAGTTGGAGAGGAAAATGATCCTGGCTGCGGCATTCAGGATGGATTGGAGAGGTGAGAGTTTAATAGGGAGACCAATTTGTAAAGAATTACAGTAATCCAGGCGAGAATGAATGAGCGTGACAGTTTTTGCAGAGTCAGCGGTAAGAAAAGGTCGAATTCTAGAGATGTTTTTGAGGTGGAATTGACATGAGCGAGTGAACGAATGTGGGGAGCGAAGGAGAGATCGGAGTCAACTATAACCCCAAGACAGCGGGTGTGCTGCTGGGGCGTAATGGTAGAACCACACACAGAAATGGTAATATTTGGTTTCGGAAGGTTGGCGGAGGGAGGAAACAGGAGAAGTTTTTAGATAGAGGGAAGACATGATGTTGCAATGATTGTACACGCCCATAGGAGCGTGCTTACATCCTAAAGGGGGCTGACTAGCCAAGGGATGTAACGCCCTGGCGACTGGTCCCTGGCCTCATTAGCATATAATGAAGGATCTTTAGAAATACTTATTAAGATCTTTTTATCTATGCTACTAGATGCAGGGAGTAGAAATATGCACCCAGAACTGCTTGTGCTTCATATTGCACCCGGCTATGTGCACACATTGGTTTTTTTTGTTTTTTTTTTGTTGGTTTATTATGCATTTTTGAGTGTAGATTTGTCACAACCATATGCATATCCTGATACCAGCAAAATCGCTGAGAATTCTGAAGTGTATTGCACACTGAGTATTTTCTCCTTGCAGATATGGTGCAGCAAATAATCTGTGGCATGTCAATTCTTTCTGCATGTTTTGCAGCATTTTTTTTTTTTCACCCATTGACTTCAGTTTGAAAAACACAGGTAAAAGACACCTGCAATCTCTCGTTTCTTCGTCGCTCTATTGGGAGACCCAGACAATTGGGTGTATAGCTACTGCCTCCGGAGGCCACACAAAGTATTACACTTAAAAGTGTAAGGCCCCTCCCCTTCTGCCTATACACCCCCCGTGGGATCACGGGCTGCTCAGTTTTCATGCTTTGTGCGAAGGAGGTCAGACATCCACGCATAGCTCCACTGTTTTTAGTCAGCAGCAGCTGCTGACTATGTCGGATGGAAGAAAAGAGGGTCCATACTAGGGCCCCCAGCATGCTCCCTTCTCACCCCACTTTCTGTCGGCGGTGTTTGTAAGGTTGAGGTATCCATTGCGGGTACGGAGGCTGGAGCCCACATGCTGCTTTCCTTCCCCATCCCCCTCAGGGCTCTGGGTGAAGTGGGATCTTACAGGTCTCCAGGCACTGAGACCGGGCTCCATCCACAGACCCAGAGAACCTGCTGGATATGGAGCTGAGTATCGTCAGGGACAGGGCCCTGCTACATTAAGGTACTCTGTGTCTCCGTACACATCGCGCACACACACACCAGCATTGCTGGGAGTGTTAGTGCGCCGGGGACAACAGCGCGGAGCGCTTGTGCTTTTATTCACTGCAGCTTAGCTGAGTGAATTTATGTATTAGGAACTGCCGCGCCGGCCGCTGCTGGGTGTTTTACACTGTGGCGCGGCTGGGACTTGTGGTGCGCCGGGGACTTCCGCGCTGGCTGTGCATAGGACGGCCGCGCTTATTACTCGAGTCCCCGGCTTTGCGGCCTAGTTTTCGTTTCGTTCCCGCCCCCAGCCCTGCCAGTCAGGGGAGGGGCGGGACGCTGTACAGAAAGTCAGCGCCGAGAGCTGGAGTCTGCTTTGCATTCTCCAGCCCCCTCACTGGACACAGTGGGACGCCAGTTTCCCGCTCTTGTCTGGGGCACGCCCACGGCCCGCCCCTCTTCACAGGACGCCGGCGGCCATTCCTGCATGCAGTCCGAGCTGGAGAAGGGAGACAAGCTCTGGGCAACCAGTCACAGGATTCTGGCGACCACACACCCGCTTTTGTGCGGGCGGTAAGCAGCACCTGAAGTGCTGACCCCACTAATGCCGAAGTGGTCATTTGTACTTTATGCTTGTATGCTATACACTGCACTGTACGGTCGCTATTCTTGGATATATACCCTCCTAGATGGCTAGACAAGAGCAGCAAAAAGCAAGGGTGCTAAGGCACAAGCTTTCTATGCTGCGTGTATTGCATGTGCTGAAGTGTTCATTTGTACTTTATGCTTGTATGCTATACATTGCACTGTACGGTCGCTATTCTTGGCTATATACTATCCTAGATGGCTAGACAACAGCAGCAAAAAAAGCAAGGGTGCCAAGGCACAGGCTTTCTATGCTGCTTGTACTGCATGTGATACCGTTCCACCGGCAGGTTCCACTGACCCCCATTGTGTGCAATGCTCCCCTGTAGCACTCGCTCAGCCGGGGTCTCTGCTAGAGGTGGCCAAAGGAACCACCTGTGAACCCTGTCCAGGGAAAGGGACGGAGTGGCAGTTTCGGCTGATAGATTGTCTGTGACTATGACTAACATCTTAGAGACTTTGCAGTCCAGACAGACCATGGGCAATGTTGATTCAATGCTCCCGGGCCACCCTCATTTGGAACAAATCAGTGCTCCGGGGAGGTCCCATGCATCCCAGGGTGAAGGCTCTGACACGGACAACAGTCCCAGACAGCCTAAGCGAGCTCGCTGGGAGCGGCACTCGGCTTCATCACTGGTCAGGGTCCCAGCAGGAGGACTCTAATGATGAGGCAGACGTAGCTGATCAGGACTCTGATCCTGAGACCGCTCTCAAGCCGGATACACCGGATGGTGACGCCATGGTGAATGATCTTATAGCGTCCATCAATGGAATGTTGGATATTTCTCCCTCAGCTCCTCCAGTGGAGGAGTCAGCTTCACAGCAGGAGAAATTCCATTTCAGTATCTCAAGCGTAAATTGAGTACTTTTCTGGCCACTCTGACTTCAGAGAGGCAGTTCAGAAACACCACGCTTATCCAGATAAGCGTTTCTCCAAACGTATTAAGGATACAAGTTATCCCTTTCCACCTGACGTGGTCAAGAGCTGGACCCAGTGTCCAAAGGTGGATCCTCCAATCTCCAGGCTGGCGACTAGATTAGTTGCAGTGGAAGATGGGGCTTCCCTTAAAGATGCCACTGACACAGATGGAGCTCTGGTTGAAATCCATCTATGAAACTATCGGCGCGTCGTTTGCTCCAGCATTCGCAGCCGTATGGGCACTACAAATTAGTTCAGCTGGTCTGGCGCAGATTGACATCGTCACACGTACATCTGTTCCGCAAGTAGCGTCCTTAACCTCTCACATGTCTGCATTTGCGTCTTACGCTATTAATGCTGTCCTGGACTCTACGAGCAGTACGGTAGGGGCGTCCGCCAACTCCGTGGTTGTACGCAGAGCCTTGGGGTTAAGGGAATGGAGGCAGATGCTGCTTCCAAAAAAGTGCTTAATTGCCATTTTCTGTGACAGACTGTTTCGTGAGAGATTAGATGAAATCGTTAAACAGTCCAAGTCTAAGGATTCTTCCTTACCCCAGCCCAAACCTAACAAACCCCAACAGAGGAGGGGACAGTCGAGGTTTCGGTCCTTTCGAGGCTCGGGCAGGGCCCAATTGTCCTCGACTAAAAGGACTCAAAAGGTTCAGAGGAGCTCAGATTCTTGGCGGGCTCAGTCACGCCCAAAGAAGGCAGCCGGAGGAACCGCTACCAAGGCAGCTTCCTCATGACTGTCGGCCTCCTCTCTCCGCATCCTCGGTTGGTGGCAGGCTCGCCCGCTTTGGGGACATTTAGCTGCCACAGGTCAAAGACCGTTGGGTGAGAGACATTCTGTCTCAAGAGTACAGGATCGAGTTCAGTTCTTGTCCTCCGACCCGATTCTTCAGAACTTCTCCACCTCCCGACCGAGCCGGTGCTCGTCTGCAGGCGGGTGCTCTCTAAAGGCAGAAGGAGTGGTGATCTCTGTTCCTCTCCAGGACCAAAATCACGGTTTTTACTCCAATTTGTTTGTGGTGCCACAAAAGGGACGGGTCTTTCCGTCCTGTTCTGGACCTAAAAAAACTGCTCAACAAGCATGTGAAGACCAGGCGGTTCCGGATGGAATCCCTCCGCTCCGTCATCGCCTCAATGTCTCAAGAAGAGTTCCTAGCATCAATGGACATGCTCCAGAGCACCAGCGTTTCTACGCTTCGTTATAGGAAACGAACACCTTTAGTTCGTAGCCCTGCCTTTCGGTCTGGCGACAGCCCCACGGGTCTTCACCAAGGTCATGGCTGCAGTAGTAGCAGTCCTGCGCTCTCAGGGTCACTCTGTGATCCCTTGCTTGGACGATCTACTCGTCAAGGCACCCTCTCAAGAGGCATGCCAACACAGCCTGATCGTTGCGCTGGAGACTCTCCAGAGTTTCGGGTAGATCATCAACTTTTCAAAGTCAATTCTGACCCCGACCCAATCGCTAACATATCTTGGCATGGGGTTTCATACTCTCAGCGATAGTGAAACTTCCGCTGGGCAAACAGCGTTCACTTCAGACAGGGGTGCAATCTCTCCGTCAAGGCCAGTCGCACCCCTTGAGACGCCTCATGCACTTCCTAGAGAAGATGGTAGCAGCATTAGAGGCAGTCCCTTTCGCGCAGTTTCATCTGCGTCCACTACAAGGGGACATTCTCCGCCAATGGGACGGGGAGTCGACGTTCCCTTGACAGGGACGTTTCTCTTTCTCAGGCGGCCAAGGAGTCTCTTCGGTGGTGGCTTCTTCCCACCTCATTGTCTTCAGGGTGGGGAGCAATTTTTCTCCTCCACAGGGCTCAAGGTACGTGGACTCAGCAGGAGTCCACCCTTCAGATCAATGTTCTGGAAATCAGAGCAGTGTATTTTGTCCTACGAGCCTTCCAGCAGTGGCTGGAAGGCAAGCAGATCCGAATTCAGGCGGACAACCCCACAGCGGTGGCATACATCAACCACCAAGGGGGGACACGCAGTCGGCAAGCCTTCCAGGAAGTCCGGCGGTTTCTGACGTGGGTGGAAGACACGGCATCCACCATATCCGCAGTTCACATCCCGGGCGTAGAAAACTGGGAAGCAGACTTCCTCAGTCGCCAGGGTATGGACGCAGGGGAATGGTCTCTTCACCCGGACGCGTTTCAGGAGATCTGTCGCCGCTGGGGGATGCCGGACGTCGACCTAATGGCGTCCCGGCACAACAACAAGGTCCCAGCTTTCACGGCACGGTCTCACGATCACAGAGCTCTGGCGGCGGACGCCTTAGTTCAAGATTGGTCGCAGTTCCGGCTCCCTTATGTGTTTCCACCTCTGGCGCTGTTGCCCAGAGTGCTACGCAAGATCAGGTCCGACTGCCGCCGCGCCATCCTCGTCGCTCCAGACTGGCCGAGGAGGTCGTGGTTCCCGGATATGTGGCATCTCACGGTAGGACAACCGTGGGCACTACCAGACCGGCCAGACTTGCTGTCTCAAGGGCCGTTTTTCCATCTGAATTCTGCGGCCCTGAACCTGACTGTGTGGCCATTGAGTCCTGGATCCTAGCGTCTTCAGGATTATCTCAAGAGGTCATTGCCTCCATGGGATAGGCTAGGAAACCAAGCTCTACCAAGATCTACCACAGGACGTGGAAGATATTCTTAGCTTGGTGCTCGGCTCAGGACGTTTCTCCCTGGCCATTGGCATTGACTACTTTCCTTTCCTTCCTGCAATCCAGGTTGGAAAAAGGTTGGTCGCTCGGCTCCCTTAAGGGACAAGTCTCTGCGCTCTCTGTGTTTTTTCAGAAGCGCCTGGCCAGACTCCAACAGGTACGCACGTTCCTGCAAGGGGTTTGTCAGATCGTCCCTCCTTACAAGCAGCCGTTAGAGCCCTGGGATCTGAACAGGGTTCTAATAGCTCTCCAGAAGCCGCTTTTCGAGCCTATGAGGGATGTTTCCCTTTCTCGCCTTCACGGACAGTGGCCTTTTCTAGTGGCGGTCACGTCTCTTCGGAGAGTGGCCAAGCTAGCAGCGCTGTCTTGCAAATCTCCCTTCCTGGTGTTTTCACCAGGACAAGGTCGTTCTGCGCCCGATTCAGGAGTTCTCCCTAAGGTGGTATCCCCCTGTCATCTCAATCGGGATATCTCCTTACCGTCTTGTCATCCAGTTCATCAATGTGAACGGGATTTGCTTTTGTTGGATCTGGTGAGAGCTCTCAGAATCTACTTTTCCCGCACGGCGCTCCTGCGCCGCTCGGAGGCACTCTTGTCCTTGTCGCTGGTCAGCGTAAGGGGTTGCAAGCTTCCAAATCCACCCTGACTCGGTGGATCAACGAACCAGTTCTTGAAGTCTACCGTTCTGCGGGGCTTCCGGTTCCCTCAGGGCTGAAGGCCCATTTTGCCAGAGCCGTGGGTGCGTCCCGGGCATTACGGCACCAGGCTTCGGCCCAGCAGGTGTGCCAGGCGGCTACCTGGTCGAGTCTGCACGCTTTTACCAAGCATTATCAGATGCATACCTATGCTTCGGCGGACTCCAGCCTAGGTAGAAGAGTCCTGCAGGCGGCGGTTGCCCCCATGTAGGAAAAGGCCATTTTACGGCCTATCACGAGGTATTATTTTACCCACCCAGGGATTGCTTTTGGACATCCCAATTGTCTGGGTCTCCCAATAGAGCGACGAAGAAGGGAATTTTGTTTACTTACCGTAAATTCCTTTTCTTCTAGCTCTAATTGGGAGACCCAGCACCCGCCCCTGTTTTTTTTGGGGTATACATGTTAGTCATGTTGAATGGTTTCAGTTCTCCGATATTCCTTCGGATTGAATTTGCTTAAACCAGTTTATTGGCTTTCCTCCTTCTTGCTTTTGCACTAAAACTGAGCAGCCAGTGATCCCACGGGGGGTGTATAGGCAGAAGGGGAGGGGCCTTACACTTTTAAGTGTAATACTTTGTGTGGCCTCCGGAGGCAGTAGCTATACACCCAATTGTCTGGGTCTCCCAATTAGAGCTAGAAGAAAAGGAATTTACGGTAAGTAAACAAAATTCCCTTCTTTTTCCTATCATGAGATACAGGTATCGTGAATACATTTCTGCAACCAAATACTCAATGTGCGCCCATATCTTTCACAAAGGATTTTTGATTTTTCTGGCTATTTTTATCACAGCATATGGATGTCCTAGAACAGGGGTCAGGAACCTTTTTGGCTAAGAGAGCCGTAAACGCCACATATTTTGAAATATAATTCCGCGAGAGCCGTACAATATGTTTAAAGGGCCATTGACAGATCAATCGCTCCAATGTTCACTTAGTACAGCAAGGAATGCTCCTCCCTGCTGTATAAAGCCACAACTGGACTGAAACAATGGTAATTAGCAGTAAAAAAATCAAATAAATAACTTACATTGTGAACTTGCGATGCATGACATCAGTCCAGCAGTCTGGCTTCTTCTTTTTCCTGCGCATGACTGGAAGCTGGCATTCTTCCCACCTGATGTTGAGAGAATGCCAGCTTTGAGGCATTCGCAGAAGAAAGAAGCTGGAATATTGGACATGTCACACAACGCATTGTCAGTTATGTCAATTATCTATTTTATTATTTTACAGCGAATTATTGTTTAGGTCCAGCGGTGGCTTAGTGCAGCAGAGAGGAACACTCCTTTGTGTACTAAGTGACCGCTGGAGCAATTGTATCTGTCAGTGGCCCAGACACCCTGCTTCCCATACAGCCTGCACCCCCCATATCACACACACACACTGCTCCTCATACAGCCTGCACCCCCCATATCCCACACACACACACACACACACACACACACACACACACACACACACACACACACACACACACACACACACACTGCTTCCCATACAGCCTGCACCCCCCAGATCTCACACACTACACCCCCATATGTCACATAGCCTGCTTCCCATACAGCCTGCACCCCCCCATATCACACACACACACTGCTCCCCATACAGCCTGCACCCCCCATATCACACACACACACTGCTCCCCATACAGCCTGCACCCCCCATATCCCACACACTACACCCCCATATGTCGCATACCCTGCTCCCCATACAGCCTGCACCCCCATATCACACACACTACACCCCCATATGTCACACACCCTGCTTCCCATACAGCCTACACCCCCATATCTCTCACACCCTGCTTCCCATACAGCCTGCACCCCCCATATCACACACACACACACTGCTCCCCATACAGCCTGCACCCCCCATATCCCACACACTACACCCCCATATGTCACATACCCTGCTTCCCATACAGCCTGCACCCCCCCATATCACACACACACACTGCTCCCCATACAGCCTGCACCCCCCATATCACACACACACACACTGCTTCTCATACAGCCTGCACCCCCCATATCCCACACACTACACCCCCATATGTCGCATACCCTGCTCCCCATACAGCCTGCACCCCCATATCACACACACTACACCCCCATATCTCACACACCCTGCTTCCCATACAGCCTACACCCCCCATATCACACACACACACTGCTCCCCATACGGCCTGCACCCCCCATATCCCACACACACACACACTGCTTCCCATACAGCCTGCACCCCCCAGATCTCACACACTACACCCCCATATGTCACATACCCAGCTTCCCATACAGCCTGCACCCCCCATATCACACACAATACACCCCCATATCTCACACACCCTGCTCACATATCTCACCCTGCCTGTACCCCAACTTACCCCTCTCAAACACTCTGCACCCCTTCACATGCTTCTGTCACAGTCTGCAGCCCTCATATGCCCCTCACCCTGCAGCCCCCCTCACCCTCATGTCCCCTCTTTTCTTATTACCAGTCATGTGTCCAAATCTCCTTCAGGATTCAGTATCTTGCTTTCTGCCCGGCATCCTGTGTCTCCTCCCACACAGTCACATGGGCGTGACATCATCGCAGGTCCTGCAGGATGGAGATTCCGTCTGCTGTGCAGGTCAGGACTAGCACTCCTGCAGCTCAGACATGGCTGGTGGCCTCTCCAGGTCAGGGGCCCCTCTACTGACACTGGGCTCCCCTGACTCACAGTTCGGCCACTACACAGCAGCACTACACATAGACGCAGAGCGGCTGCCGGGCCCCTATGTGTACTAGTGCCGCTGTGTAGTGGCCGGCCTGTGAGTCAGGGGAGCCCAGTGTCAGTAGAGGGGCGGCTCACTTCTCGTTCCCCCGCTGATCCGGTCTCCTCAGCGCATCGTCCAATGCTGTCGCTCGCTGACCTCTCAGCAGGCGCGCAGTGATGACGTCACCGCGCTCGCTGCAGAGCTGTCAGAAGAACGCCGACAGTCACAGCGGGGAGAATGATAAGAGAGGGAGCGCGCCGCTCACTCATCATTGCTCTCAATTGTATCGGCACCTGCGATGCCGATGCAATTGAAAGCTCGATCCTCGGCGGGGGGCGGTGACAGCGCGGCCACCGGGCCCCCCTGAGTAGCGGTGCGCCACTCCTGCCAGCTGACCGGGTTTGCCGGGTGCTGGCGCCGGCCCTGATCCTTCCCATAGACAGGTAGGAGCCCTGTCTGCGAGCCAGATACGGCCATCAAAAGAGCCATATCTGGCTCGCGAGCCATAGGTTCCCGACCCCTGTCCTAGAAGGTCTCCTTAGATGCTGGCAAGCGGCAGCAGATCTCCCCTGCAAAGTCTGCAGTTTGCCAGGATTGTCAAGTGCGCATCTGTTCCCATGTTAAAGTAGTTGTCTCCGATGTGGATCCCCTTTAAGAGGCTGCAACTGTTCATTTCACAAGACCATATTTTGCCCTCACTTTTTCAAATTCATGGATATCTACAGGCACAGGCGACATGTCTAGTGTGCCACATGACCACCCGACTCATTGGGCTAGTGTTGCTCCCCATTCATTGTCATATTTCCTTAAAAACCTTGACAAGGTCCACACTGATCATGTGAATTTTATTTCTCTTAGGAACTTCTAAATGAAGAATCGCTGGATTTGGGAGACTTGTAAGAAAATAATAAAATATTAAAAAAATAAACTTTTGAGTCTTTCTAATGGCGTTCTGTGTTCCTCCATACAGTCTTTCATGCTCTCTACACACTGTCTTACCAATGCATTGGGATTCTTGCTGAGGTTCATACATTTAGGGCACAATAGAAATGTTAATTGTTTTGTCTTCCGGTGTATGGAGATGACACTAATGACAAAATTCTATCATTGGGTACTTTCTGTAGCATTAAAAAGGTTTTTGTGGGTAAGTAGAGAGGATTATATACAAAATTTATGGGATGAAGATTTAGGTTTAGTTCACATACCTCCTAATTGTGGGAATATAGAAAAGGGGATTTGTCACATATTTTGGTGTTGTATGTATAGAATCGCTGTCACAATATTGTATCACTTAGATTACATTTTACAATGTAGGAGAATTGAATGGGACACTAAAAGCAACTCTGCATGCTACACATGTAAAATAGAAGACTGGTATATCTCATGTGGAGAACACACATTTTTGCACTGGTATTACCACTAATTGCTGTGTTGCCACTTGAAGCCTTATTGTGTAGCGGTCTAGTGTGGTTATTTGCAGTAATCCATGGTACCTTGGCTCAGCTGCTAACACCATTGGAGGACTGTTTTATAGATAATGTGGGAAATTTAGGGTAGAGAATATAAAATTATCTTATATTTGGGAAAATGTAAGTAATCAAAAAAAGAGCAATATGGAGTTCTCTTGCAAACTATTTCAATGGCAGCACAGTTGCAGTACCTGAGAACGGCCACCGCAGTGTATGGCACTGTGCAGTCCTGGCTCTGCACCCTTGTATTCTGGCTGCTGCACCCCTTAGGGTACTTTCACACTTGCATTTTTTTCCCTTCCGTCACAATCCGCCCTTTTGTAAAACAGTGGAATCTGTTAACTGATTCCGCTGTTTCCCATAGACTTGTATGGATGACTGATTGTGCCAAAAGTACCTGCGTTGCTTCCGCTGGTCGACGCTGCGTTGCTTCCGCCGTAGTGGAAGGAACACAGCATGTAACGTTTTTTGAGTGGCAGAATCCCCTATTTTACACTGTGCATGCTAATCTATTTTTTTTTTTTTTTCCTTCACAAACTTTTTGTCTCTCGGTTGCCGAACATTCACCTGAGCGCCCGGCCGCCGGCATGTGAGAGCTCTCAGCTGAGCGCCCGGCCGCCGGCATTTGAGAGCTCTCAGCTGAGCGCCCGGCTGCCGCCATGTGAGAGCTCTCAGCTGAGCGCCCGGCTGCCGGCATGTGAGAGCTCTCAGCTGAGCGCCCGGCCGCCGGCATGTGAGAGCGCTCAGCTGAGCGCCCGGCCGCCGGCATGTGAGAGCTCTCAGCTGAGCGCCCGGCCGCCGGCATGTGAGAGCTCTCAGCTGAGCGCCCGGCCGCCGGCATGTGAGAGCGCTCAGCTGAGCGCCCGGCCGCCGGCATGTGAGAGCGCTCAGCTGAGCGCCCGGCCGCCGGCATGTGAGAGCGCTCAGCTGAGCGCCCGGCCGCCGGCATGTGAGAGCGCTCAGCTGAGCGCCCGGCCGCCGGCATGTGAGAGCGCTCAGCTGAGCGCCCGGCCGCCGGCATGTGAGAGCGCTCAGCTGAGCGCCCGGCCGCCGGCATGTGAGAGCGCTCAGCTGAGCGCCCGGCCGCCGGCATGTGAGAGCGCTCAGCTGAGCGCCCGGCCGCCGGCATGTGAGAGCGCTCAGCTGAGCGCCCGGCCGCCGGCATGTGAGAGCGCTCAGCTGAGCGCCCGGCCGCCGGCATGTGAGAGCGCTCAGCTGAGCGCCCGGCCGCCGGCATGTGAGAGCGCTCAGCTGAGCGCCCGGCCGCCGGCATGTGAGAGCGCTCAGCTGATCGCCCGGCCGCCGGCATGTGAGAGCGCTCAGCTGAGCGCCCGGCCGCCGGCATGTGAGAGCGCTCAGCTGAGCGCCCGGCCGCCGGCATGTGAGAGCGCTCAGCTGAGCGCCCGGCCGCCGGCATGTGAGAGCGCTCAGCTGAGCGCCCGGCCGCCGGCATGTGAGAGCGCTCAGCTGAGCGCCCGGCCGCCGGCATGTGAGAGCGCTCAGCTGAGCGCCCGGCCGCCGGCATGTGAGAGCGCTCAGCTGAGCGCCCGGCCGCCGGCATGTGAGAGCGCTCAGCTGAGCGCCCGGCCGCCGGCATGTGAGAGCGCTCAGCTGAGCGTTCACAATAGTCTGCTGCTGGTAAAGCTTTCTGTTGTTTTGTACGATCCGTTGCATCAGTTGTGCCATTATATGCAATGCATCCGTCACACAACACAATGCAACGGATGCCGTTCAACGCAAGTGTGAAACTAGCCTTACTAACAGCCGATCGGAGTTGGATGGTGTCAGACCCCCTCCCTTCTGGTAGCATAATTAATGTCAACAACCCGCTTAACGTAAGTTCAGGCTAATATTTAATGCTTGATCTTTCACATTCAATAAAGAACAAGGTATCTAAGCAGTAGTGATGGGCAGTCCGGCTCTTTCTGGTGATCCGGTTCCCATGGCTCCGCTCACCAAAATGAGCCAACTCTTTTTGGTTCGTTCCTGACTCCCTATTAACTATGTGTTTACTGTAGGTGAACACATATTTAATCTTGTGTTAACACCGCCGAAACCACACCCACCTGCGGCTAAACCCCGCCCACTCAACGGGCCAATTAATTTGCTAAGTGGGCGTGGTTTTGTTCAGGTGGGTGGGGTTTTGCCGACTAAACATCTAAATTTTACACCCAGTGAGAGCCGTTTAGAGAATTTAGTGGCTCTCACTGGGGACCCGCTCCTGTCAGTCACAGCAGGGAGTTGGATCTTTGTGTCGGATTGTTCGCCGCCGACACATCACTACTAAGCAGTTAGGAGCTACTTTTGGTTTTCCCTTGCAACCTAAGCAACTATCTACTGGTTTTACTTAGAAAAATAAGAATGCAAAAAATAAAAACCTTTTGCTACTGCTTTTTTTTTGGAAATACAAATATAACCATACCGCAAAAGTGAGCTAGAAGTTATGTCTCCTAAAGTGTATGAAACTATATCTCCTACAATAATAAAGCTACATGACTGTCAACCTACACTGTACAGAATTTTTGGGCAAGTGCATTTTTTTTTTTTGGCCATATAATTCTTATGCAGATTTTCCCACTCTCAAGTTGTATAAACCTGAATGCTTATTGGATGAAGCAGATCAGGTGATGTGCTGTCATATTACTGAACTGCAACCTCCTAGGAGACCCCGGAAGTACAAGGTGCTAAGAGACTGATGGATGAAAGAAAGGCTTAACCCTGACCACCACTGAGCAAGATGCACAAGGTGAAACATCTAGACAGAGCCAAGAAGAGGAGACTTCGATGCATTTGATGATGCATTATCATGCATAAAATTGCAGACTTTTTTCTGTACCACTCCTTGAAGAAAGTGTCTTGATTCTTAGGGGTGCGTCACACATAGCGAGATCGCTACCGAAATCGCTGCTACGGCACGCTTTTGGTGACGCAACAGTGACCTCATTAGCGATCTCGCTGTGTGTGACACTGAGCAGCGATCTGGCCCCTGCTGCGAGATCGCTGCTCGTTACACACAGCCCTGGTTCGTTTTCTTCAAAGGCGCTCTCCCGCTGTGACACACAGATCGCTGTGTGTGACAGCGAGAGAGCGACGAAATGAAGCAAGCAGAGAGCAGGAGCTGGCAGCTGTGGTAAGCTGTAACCAGGGTAAACATCGGGTAACCAAGGTGGTTACCCAATATTTACCTTAGTTACCAGCCTCCGCAGCTCACGCTGCCTGTGCTTCCGGCTCTCTGCACATGTAGCTGCAGTACACATCGGGTTAATTAACCCGATGTGTACTGTAGCTAGGAGAGCAAGGAGCCAGCGCTAAGCAGTGTGCGCGGCTCCCTGCTCTCGCGGTTATGATCGCTGCTTCGGCTGCTGTGTTTGACAGCTAAGCAGCGATCATAACAGCGACTTACAAGATCGCTGTTACGTCACAGAAAATGGTGACGTAACAGCGACCTCGTTGTCGCTTAGTGTGAACCAGCCCTTACTCCATGTTCAACCCAAAAGGGTCCATCTAGCTTATCTTTAAAAATACCAGCCCATAGCAGGACCTTTCCTTCTTGCTGGCATCTGAGTTGAAGTGAAGGTCTGTGCCCAGTACTGATCCAGCCACGGCTCATCCATCTGGTCCGTCAGATGGATAAGCCATAGCTCATTTCATTAGTCCATAAAACATTTGAAAAATCTGTCTTCAGATGTTTCTTGGCTCAGTCTTGATGTTTTCACTTCTGTCTTGTTCAGTGGTGGTCGGTTTCAGCCTTGACCTCAGTCTCTGAGCACTGAACCCCTTGTACCTGGCTGTCCAGGAAGGTTGCAGTTCTGGAATATGACAGCACTGGAGGATAATGGGGTCTTGGTGCTTTTGTTTGGTTCTTCTCAAATCTTTGACTGTTTATGTGCATTTTTTTTTCTCTGTTTTTTGTGACCCTGTTGACTATATACAACAAAATATTTGATGGGTCTGTGATAGCTTCCCAATATCTTATCAATGTGAAGAATGCTGCACCCCTCTGTGAGACTTGTAACAATTTAGGACTTTTCAGCGTCAGTTAACCCTGTATTATGAGGCAAAATTTTTCAAAACTGACCAGTGTCTCTTTATGTGGCAATAACTGTGGAATGTTTTAGCGTATCTCAATGAGATTTTTTTTTTCATGACACATTAAACTTTATATTAATGGTAAATTTAGCTTTTGCGTTCATAAAAATATCCAAAAATTTCACAAATTTAGCAATTTTTTGGTCCTTTTTAACCCCTTCAGGGCCGAGGCTGTAACTGTATGTCCTAAATCATGAAGGGGTGATCACCTCCGGCTTCTGCAGTGAGCCAGTGGTGATCCCTGCACATGCACCTGTTAACCGCTTAAATTGCGCTGTCAAAATGTGACAGCGGGATTTAAATGGCCGCAGCGGGTAACACCCTGTTACCACCTGTTACACCTGTCGCCATCGGAGGCCCCATGACGTGATCACAGGAAGCTAATGGTAGGACAGGGTCATGTGATGACTCCTGTCACTATTGTGACTCCCTTTCTGTTACAGCCGACAGAGCGCTGGCTGTAACAGAAGATGAGCATTTCTGCTGATCTGAGCTGTGCAGCTCTGATCAGGAGAAATGAATGAGCGATCAGACTGCTGATCCTTATAGTCCCCCCTAGGGGGACTAGTAAAGTAAAAAACAAAAAAACAGTGAGCAGCGGCGGAAAAGGACCTCTCCTGGCAGGTCAAGATAACACCAGTTTGAAGCTTTGGAGAGCAATTTCTCTCAACTAGGGTTGTTTCTTTGGTTAATCCTAGGTGCCTGGAGTTTTGCGGTCTTACTGAGCACTGGAGAACAAAATGTCCATCTCCACCAGAGTGCAAACATTCATTCTCCCTGAACCTCTGCTGTCGTTCCTGCACAGAGAGCTTATCCTGCTACACCTACATCAGCTCAGGGGCTTGTGTAGCAGCTTGCAGTAGCAAGGGGAAGTGGAAGTTTGGGGCCAGTCTGGGTGGTCTTCAGGCATGAGGAGATATTGGAGCTTGTTCCAAGGCCCACTCTTGGAAGCAGTGATCAATCCTGATGGACCGGTGTATAAGGGCATCCAGCAATGATGATAGATCTCTGCCAGCCAACTCATCCTTGAAACATCCAGACTGACCCTGTCAGAAGGTCAACATCAGGGCCTCCTCATTCCAAGATAGTTTGCCACCAGGGTATTGAAGTGTAAGGTATACTGGGCCACGGAGTCAGTGTCCTGCCTTAGACACAAAGGGGTTGAAGCAGCTGAAGAGGTATGGCCTGGAACCTTGAATACCACTTGGAACATCTCTAGGAACCTCCCTAGGATGGGAGTCTCCGGATCACTATGCTCCCAGATGGAATTTGCCCAGGCCTGGGTGTGTCTGAACAGCAGGGAGATCATAAAGACATCTTGGTCTGATCAGTAGAGAAGAGTAGAGTTGAGCGCGGTTCGTGGTTCTCCAGTTCTAGGCTCGAGTGATTTTGGGGCCTGTTCTAGATCGAACTAGAACTCGAGCTTTTTGCAAAAGCTCGATAGTTCTAGAAACGTTCGAGAACGGTTCTAGCAGCAAAAAAACAGCTAATTCCTAGCTGGCTTTCCGCTGTAATAGTGTAAGTCACTCTGTGGCTCACACTATTATGACATTTCAGTGTATACTGTGCGTGAACAGCGCCTTCAGATCACTCCTGTTTGTATAATGGCGATCGCCATTTTTTTTTTTTTTTTCCTTGTCTTCCTTCCCTAAGCGCGCGCGTCTTGTGGGGCGGGCCAGCATGTCAGCCAATCCCAGACACACACACAGCTAAGTGGACTTTTAGCCAAAGAAGCAACGGCATGTGTGATAGGATGTCCATGTCACATGTCCCTGCATTATAAAACCGGACATTTTCCTCCAGGACGCCATTATCTCTTCTGCGTCCTTGGTGTCAGACATCACTGTCGCAGCTCCGTCCTGACTGAGTCCTATCGCCGATACTGCTGTATACACAGCACTGGACAGCTTAGGGAGAGCACTTTCTATAAGTCCTTTTAAGGGCTCGTACGGGCAGGGTCAGAGCCATAGGTGACAGGTCCTGAAAACAGTAGGTCAGGGATTTCGTCGCTGCATTTCCCCATTAGGAGGGAATAGAAAGGCAGGCTTCCATTCCTCTACCCAGAGCCCCACAATCCTGGCACTGTACCCTCCTGTCCTCTGCACACTCCAACTCCTTATAATAACTAAGCCATTATACTAGCAAACAGTCAGTGTACCTAGTGGCATCCTAAACGTGGCTATTGGACTTTTGTCTAGTCAAACTAGTGCAAAGATATTTGCAGCACGTCTGCCTGCATTGCACACTCAAACTTTTTTTAACTAAGCCATTATACTAGCAAACAGTCATTGTACCTAGTGGCATCCTAAACGTGGCTATTGGACTTTTGTCTAGTCACACTAGTGCAAAGACATTTGCAGCACCTCTACCTGCATTGCACACTCAAACTTTTTTTAACTAAGCCATTATACTAGCAAACAGTCAGTGTACCTAGTGGCATCCTAAACGTGGCTATTGTACTTTTGTGTAGTCAAACTAGTGGAAAGATATTTGCAGCATGTCTGCCTGCATTGCACACTCAAACTCTTTTTAACTAAGCCATTATACTAGCAAACAGTCAGTGTACCTAGTGGCATCCTAAACGTGGCTATTGGACTTTGCTATAGTCCCACTAGTGCAAAGATATTTGCAGCACCTCTGCCTGCATTGCACACTCAAACTCTTTTTAACTAAGCCATTATACTAGCAAACACTCAGTGTACCTAGTGGCATACAAGAAGTGGCTGT
Organism: Anomaloglossus baeobatrachus; assembly: GCF_048569485.1. Taxonomy (NCBI): domain Eukaryota; kingdom Metazoa; phylum Chordata; class Amphibia; order Anura; family Aromobatidae; genus Anomaloglossus; species Anomaloglossus baeobatrachus. The sequence continues at coordinate 438,402,349 of NC_134357.1, read as the reverse complement.
TGTACTCCATTAGTGCCCCACTGGTGCAAATCTATGTGCAGCACCTCTGCATGACACCCTCCTGCTCTGTTTTTAATAAGCTATAATGATAGCAAAAAATACTGCCATTTAGTGGCATCATAGAACTGGCTGTTGTATTCCATTAGTGCCCCACTGGTGACAAGCTATTTCTAGCACCTCTGCATGACACCCTCCTGCTCTGTTTTTAATAAGCTATAATGATAGCAAAAAATACTGCCATTTAGTGGCATCATAGAACTGGCTGTTGTATTCCATTAGTGCCCCACTGGTGACAAGCTATTTCTAGCACCTCTGCATGACACCCTCCTGCTCTGTTTTTAATAAGCTATAATGATAGCAAAAAATACTGCCATTTAGTGGCATCATAGAACTGGCTGTTGTATTCCATTAGTGGCCCACTGGTGACAAGCTATTTCTAGCACCTCTGCATGACACCCTCCTGCACATTTAGCTATGCTAATTTTATAGCAAACTCAGGGAATTCCTTGCTGCATTTGATCATTAGGAGGGATAGAAAGTGAGGCTTCTTTTACTGTCCTGGTACCCACAGAACACTGCCACTGTACCCATCTGTCCACTTTTGCCACGCTATTTAATTTGCACAAAGAGCTGACTCTTTTTCTGCCTTCCTAAAATTGTCTGGAATACTAAGTTAGTGTTCCTTTGCTGCCAAGCAAGGTACAACACATGTGCATTCTACACTCCTTTCCATTTCTGGAATGCAATTATTAACTGCAGGTAGTCCAGGCAATCTGTGACGAAGGTGCAGGCGTGGATATAATGTAGCCTGCATCCAATGATGGTTCTCTCGATGTCTGACAGTTCAACAATACCTTCTGTTTCCACTCCAAAACAAGTGCTGACCTGCCAATCATACTCCCTGTTGCGGGTAAAGGAGTGGAAGTTCAGTGTGAAAAACCATGTGTGACTGCTGTCCCCACAGTCACAGAGGATGAAGAGCATGCAGATGCACTTGATGGGGCAGGCGGTGGTTGCACAGGCACGCTAGGCCGCATTGTAGCACAGTGAAATTCACATTGCGACTTATGCTTCATTGTAAGTCGTGTACAGGGTGGGCTCCCCAGTATGCAGCAAAACCAGGCAACAGGAAAAGGACTCTAGGCAGTTGGGTTGATAAATGATTGTTTAACCTTACCAAAACAAACAATAAGAAGCATGCATACAATTTAAATAATTGAACAATGTATTCTGTTGCCTACTACCTGCTAATCCCTCTGTGTAGCAGTAATTGTGTGTTTGTGCGTGTGCGCGAACACGACTTACCAGTGGCGCATCACAAGAGCTTACAAGTTATCTACCTAAACATAGACAAAACACATGACCCCCCCTGAATACCCTTGTTAGCTGAAGCCTCACAGATATTGCAGATGATAAAAGTGTGAATGCAAACCACACAGCTCTGCAACACAGTCATGGAAATCTTAAAAAGCAACAGTCAATGCAAACATGTGTTGCTGTCCCTCTATGATTTAAACTGTATGTGACAATTTAACAGTGCAGAGGCAGCAAGTCTTATTGTCTATATAGTCGGCCTACCCAGAACAGATATGTGTTTTGCTAATAAAACAAATTGTTGCGTGCCCGCATTATTGTCTGGGCACAGCCTACCGTACCCGGGTACTGTGATGTCCAGTTGCCAGAAATACAGACTTTACGCTCCTCTCACGGTAAACAGTATAGACAGCACCGTAAGAATGTTGGTCTGTGGCACAGGATGCTGCTCACTGACGTTACAGTGCTCATCATCAAAGTACAACACAACTCCCCTCACAATTGAACGAACTGTTTCCGCGGTGGCTCCTTGCTGTAACACACACCTTTAGCTTTTCCTTCTGTTCATAGACAGCATCTCCAAGTCCACACCCGAAGAGCAATTTTATATTGCTTCAGTGACCAAAGGCAGATCCAAAAAAACAGCAGCCCCTAGTGTGTAGTCTGCAACAATGCATGCAACGAACGGCAAATAAGCATATTGCGTTGACAGTTGCTAAAGCTGAGCAATACACCTTCACGCTGTCAATTCATATCCATGTGATACTTCATGGAGGAAGTACTCAAAAGTGTGAGTTTTTGCCTTCTACTTACAGATTGTTGACAAATCTTACAGATTACATGACTTTGGTGATCCTTTGCGATGTCCAAAAATTCACAGGCTAGGAAAGGCTTACAGCCCATGCGACCTGCATAGCCAACACGACATCTGCTCAGAGTCAAAGTTGTGGTCCAGGATTCAGCTGTTGACGTGCTTCCAGTACTTTGTCTCTGGCCAGGAAGACGCAACGTAACCTCGTCGTCAGTAGCATCCTCCTCCACCTCCTCTGCTGACCTCATCGACTGGCTGACTTTGGTTTGACAGTAAGTGTTGTCTCCAACCTCATCAATAACCCTGTGTGTTTTCATTCCCCTCGTCCTGATTCCTCCGAGACAACCTCTTCCTGCCCTGACCGAATAGTAAAGTTGTCCTTCCAATCAGGTATCTGTGCTCCTCATCATGTTCCCCATTGTCTCCACCAGGAGGATTTAATTTTTGGAAATGAGGGTGTACATTAGGCACAGCACCTTCTTCATCGGGGCCTGGATCCCAGTCACAAAGCTTCAGGCTATCTGCGCAGATCATTTCCCCTGTCTCATGGAACTCGCTACCTCAACACGTTAGATTATATGCTACACACGCAAGCTTCAAACTGAATCTGAAAACTCATCTGTTCAGAAATGACTATAACCTTCAATGACACCACCACCATACGTACTTGACGCTCAACCTAAACAACTCCTACTGTCTCCTCCCAAAAATCCTTTAGAATGTAATCCCGCAAGGGCAGGGGCCCTCTTCCCTCTGTACCAGTCTGTCTATAGTTACTTGTATATGTATTCTGTATGTAACCCCCTTCTCATGTACAGCACCATGGAATCAATGGTGCTCTATAAATCAATAATAATAAAAATAATAATAACTTCCTTGTCTGTACTCATTGCAGCTTTGGAGCAGACCTCTGATTCCCAGGCTATAGTGCGACTGAACAGCTATGCAAACTCAACCATCTCTGTCACCCCATACTCAGCAGGACTGGTGGAAACTTGAGAGCTGTTAGGAAGCAAGTGCGATTGGATTGACACCACAGAGGAATGGAGTCTTTGGGATCTTGAAATTGGGGTGGAGGAGAGGCCACTTTATGGAGCAATTCAGATCCATTGAAGCAGCTGTTGATTTGGCCTCATCTACATTGGTTAGCGATGGTCGTGTCCATGAAAAAAGGGATCATAACAGATTATCCATGGGAAGAAGTACACCTGTTCTTTTTGATGTTATTTGTTGTTACAAAACGGTGACGCCTTAAACGCAAGCAGCCTGCTGCGGTTTCAGTTGCGCCCAGGCATCAGCTGCCATTTAGGCCTGTGCCTCGGGTTGTCCAGCTGGCTGCTTTCTCCTCCACGTCTAAGTGTGGAGAGGCAGCTAGTGCGCATGCGTGTGCTGATTTACCCCAGCCGCAGCCTAACTCCAGTGTTTCGCCTAGTGAGTATGCTCAGCCTGACTGTGCCATTCCTGAGGCTAAGTCTTCATTTCGGGCTACAGCGCATGCTCCCACACTTAGTGCGAAAAGCCTCTTTGCACAGGTACTTGCACTCCGTGCCGGGTCTAAGTCCTGTGTTGTGCATAGACACCATGCTAAAGCTGATAGTCTTTTTTCAGAGACTGTATTTCATGCAACTGACCATGGTCAGGCACTTACTGAATCAGAAACTAGGTCCGGTAATGAACTCTTTGGCCCTGCCCCTGATGTGGTGGGCCCATTTAGACCACAGGGCATCAGGTGTCCTGACGATGTGGCCAGGCCACTCCCAAATGGCTTGCAGAGGCCCGCCCCTATGACTTGTCACCTCATTATTGATGGTCAGACGATGACTGGTGAGGTGTTTGGGTCATGACAGCCATGAGGTCATCATTGAAGTTGCGGTTCCAAATAGGACGCTAGTTATGCCACTCATGACGTATCACTCTGCTTTTGTCTCCAGGAGGTGCATTGTGGTCCACCCTGGTTTGTGGCGGACCCAGGTTATAAAAGGGGCTGGAGACAACAAGGAGGTGCGCAGTCTTCTATTATGCTCCGAAGAGCACACCTCCATGTGTTGAACCCATTGCGGCTTTAGGCCAGAGGTAGGCAGGGATAGGGCGTCGATGCAGGCCGCCACCACAGTTGGTAACGCAGAACGGTTAAGACCAGCTCCTGTCCTACAAGTCCTGCTTGTGCAGCCCAGTGGCATTAACAGGCCTGCTGCTGCTGCTGCTGCTGTTCACAGGTGTGGCCCCAATGCACACGGTCAGCGTCCTGAATGGCCCCTGTGATGTTAACAGTGAGTTCCTGGGCTGGGTGGGCGTGTGGACCCTGTTACGCTAACAGGGCTCCCAGTCTCAAGATCCGAGTGGCGTCTAACTTGGTTCAGGCTACTATTAGTTTCATAGCCACACAGCTCTGTATCCTCCACCGAACCTTCCAGTTGCCAACCTCTCCTTTTCCATCTGGGAGCACGTTGGACACTGACTGCTGATGGGGATATATACCTTTCTCTTTCTCTTTCTTATTAATTTTCGTTATATAGCGGTAACATAGTATATACCACCTTATCCAAATCTGCCAGTCCCACCGTAACAGATGGTGTTTCTTCATCAAATGTTACTTTTGCTTAACCACCAAACCCACGGACCAAAACTTTTTTCCCCTTTCCAACACACCTGTTCCCCTTTTCACCCGCATCTGTCCTTTTTCAACTCATTTTGTATATGACCAAAAGTGCAACTCTGCAGGGACACCGTACTCAATGGCATCTCAGCACAACAGCCAGCCCTCGGTCCCTCAGATGTGGACAAGTAAAAGACCATTTCCTCCTATCCATGACAAACCGTTGAGATTCACTCTGTGCAGCACTGGTGTTTAGTGGAAAAGCAGATCGAAGATTGCGTAACACCTTCTGAAGATACTCCTGTACACGTGCGTCCCTTTATATGGCAGGAATTATTTCGCCAAATTTTGTCTTGTACCGGGGATCTAACAGTGTGGCAACCCAGTAGTTAGCATTACTTTGAATTCCTACAATCCGAGGGTCATGTTGTAGGTAGTGCAGCAAGAAGACGCTCATGTGTCTTGTGCATCCAGGAGGACCAAGTCCTTGGTGTGTTGGTGGCAGAGAGGTGAGAACCGTGCCTCCTTCCTCTGCCCTGTCCCCCCAACCTCGCACAACCGAAATGTGAGCAAGCTCTCACTCATCTGCTGAGTCTTCCATGCCCATCGCAAGTTCGTCCTCCATTTCTTCATGGCTCCTGCACCTTCCTCAACAATTTTTGCTATTACTATGCGCCCTTGTTAATCCCTATCCCCCACCATAACTGCTGCCTAGGTGCCGCTTACCGTATGGACCTTGTAGATCTTATTATCCCTTCTGCATATGACTCCTCCTGTACTTCCTCACCTTCCTCTTGGACCAATACCTGACTCCGAATAATGCTTACAGTTTGCTCCATCATGTAGGTGACCAGAATTGTCACGCTGAGAATGGCATTGCCAGTGCTAAACATCTTCGTCGACATTTGGAAACTGTGTAGAAGGGTGCATAGGTCCTTGATCTGACACCACTCCAGCAGCGTGATCTGCACCACCTCTGGATCAAGTTAGCCCAGGGAATACGTCATACCGTATTTCAGCAGGGCTCTGCGGTGCTGCCACACACGCTGCAACATGTGCAGATTCCAATTCCTGCGTGTCGGAACATCGCATTTCCGGCGTTTAACTGCCAGACCCTAAGACTTCCGGAGCGATGAAAGTTGTTGAGCTGCTGGGTGCGAAGGATGAAAGTGACCACATAGCAGCGTGCCCGCTGCACAAGGCCATGTAGGCCGGGATGGTATTTTAAAAATTGCTGGAGAATCAGATTCAACACGTGAGCCATACAAGGCCCGTGTGTCACATTGCCCTGACGAAGGGCCGCAGACAGGTTTGCATCATTGCCGCACACGGCTTTTAAGTCACCAACGTAGTCCACTTAATCAATTTGTACTCTGGTCCCAATGGGAAGACACCACACCCTTTTTTAGGCCCCTCCTGTCTGCAGACCACTGCCAGACAAAGCTATGAACCTCTTGTTACTGTTACCCCCAGTTCAGTTTTATGAGTTTGTGTGCTTGTTACCTGACTACGTTTCCTGCTTGCTGTTTATGTACCTCGTTGGCCGATCCGCATTTCACCTCTGCTTGTTTTCTGATTAAGTCCTGGCCATCCCATTCTGTTCCTCTTCCTCAATTAATGTTTTTGAACCTGCATGACTACTAGTCTCTGGAACTGCAGCCTTCCACAGGTATTGATCAACGTGGGCCCTGTGTAATTCCAAATCACTGTATAGGGGTTAAAGGGTTTCAGGGTTCTGGGTGTCCAGCTTGGTGAGTGGCTTGCCTCTAGCCTATCCTTTACAGCCCATCTGAGTGTGTCGATCCAGGCAGGCGTTACACCGTGCCCTCTGCAGAAGGCCATGTAGGCAGGGATAGTGTTTTAAAAATTGCTGGACAACCAGGTTCAACACGTGAGCCATACAAGGCACGTGTGTCACATTGCCCTGAAGAAGGGTCGCATACTGGTTTGCATCATTGTCGCACCCGACCTTCCCTGACTGCTGGTTGACTGTAGACAACCATTGATGAAACTCGGTCTCACTCTCCAGAGCTAACCGTCCACAATTCCTCAGCGGTGTCTCACATTTCCCCTACATTTCAAAGTAAACATTTTACCGCATGATGGCCTTGAGCTCTGCTGCCAGCATAGTAAGGAGGTGTGTGGGATTCCTTGGGCGCAGTTACAAGGAAGGGTGGCCTGACCACACAGGGTTTGGGCTGAGGTGGAGGACCCACACGAGGTTGAGGAGGCAGACGCAGTGGAGGAACTTGTACATACAGAGGAAGGATTGACACACAAGTCGTGGGGACGGCAAGACTTGTACAGCAAACCCTTCTCCATCTCTCACCATAGTTACCCAGTGCCCAGTCAGCAACATGTAACTCCCCTGTCCATGCTTACTGGTCCAAGTATCTGTGTTGAAATGCACCCTGTCACACACAGAGTTTCTCAAGGAATCGGTGAGGTTGTGTGGGACCTACTGTGGTAGCGCGGGCACGCCTGTCTTGGAGAAGGAGTGACGACTGGACATCGGCTCTTGGGGCACTGCAATGGGCATAAGGTCTCGAAAATCCTCGGTCTCAAAAGGGTGTAAAGGCAGCCTTTCTTTTGCCAACAAGTTGCAGATGATGAAACTCAACCTCTTAGGCATGTCATGCCGTTCGAAAATCATGTAAAACATATCGAGGGGACTCCAACCACAGTCTCCCTCGTTGCCACTAACTGGGCCACACACACCCCACTTGACTGGCATCGGTTGACCCCCCCTTTTGAAAAAGAAAACGATGCTTTGCATGAAGCACTCTCAAAAATACGCGTGCCTTTCCCGTCCCCTGGCTGACCCAGGGGAAGAAAAGTCCTCTGAGAGCCATGACTTGTTCATCTTGGTTCTTTTAGAAACACAGCGAGGGGACTCCAACCACAGTCTCCCTCGTTTCCACTAACTGGGCCACACACACCCCACTTGACTGGCATCGGTTGACCCCCCTTTTGAAAAAGAAAAAGATGCTTTGCATGAAGCACTCTCAAAAATACGCGTGCCTTTCCCGTCCCCTGGATGACCCAGGGGAAGAAAAGTCCTCTGAGAGCCATGACTTGTTCATCTTGGTTCTTTTAGAAACACAGCGAGGGGACTCCAACCACAGTCTCCCTCGTTGCCACTAACTGGGCCACACACACCCCACTTGACTGGCATCGGTTGAGCCCCCTTTTGAAAAAGAAAAAGATGCTTTGCATGAAGCACTCTCAAAAATACGCGTGCCTTTCCCGTCCCCTGGATGACCCAGGGGAAGAAAAGTCCTCTGAGAGCCATGACTTGTTCATCTTGGTTCTTTTAGAAACACAGCGAGGGGACTCCAACCACAGTCTCCCTCGTTTCCACTAACTGGGCCGCACACACCCCACTTGACTGGCATCGGTTGACCCCCCCTTTTGAAAAAGAAAAAGATGCTTTGCATGAAGCACTCTCAAAAATACGCGTGCCTTTCCCGTACCCTGGATGACCCAGGGGAAGAAAAGTCCTCTGAGAGCCATGACTTGTTCATCTTGGTTCTTTTAGAAACACAGCGAGGGGACTCCAACCACAGTCTCCCTCGTTGCCACTAACTGGGCCACACACACCCCACTTGACTGGCATCGGTTGAGCCCCCTTTTGAAAAAGAAAAAGATGCTTTGCATGAAGCACTCTCAAAAATACGCATGCCTTTCCCGTCCCCTGGATGACCCAGGGGAAGAAAAGTCCTCTGAGAGCCATGACTTGTTCATCTTGGTTCTTTTAGAAACACAGCGAGGGGACTCCAACCACAGTCTCCCTCGTTTCCACTAACTGGGCCACACACACCCCACTTGACTGGCATCGGTTGACCCCCCCTTTTGAAAAAGAAAAAGATGCTTTGCATAAAGCACTCTCAAAAAGACGCGTGCCTTTCCCGTCCCCTGGATGACCCAGGGGAAGAAAAGTCCTCTGAGAGCCATGACTTGTTCATCTTGGTTCTTTTAGAAACACAGCGAGGGGACTCCAACCACAGTCTCCCTCGTTGCCACTAACTGGGCCACACACACCCCACTTGACTGGCATCGGTTGAGCCCCCTTTTGAAAAAGAAAAAGATGCTTTGCATGAATCACTCTCAAAAATACGCGTGCCTTTCCCGTCCCCTGGATGACCCAGGGGAAGAAAAGTCCTCTGAGAGCCATGACTTGTTCATCTTGGTTCTTTTAGAAACACAGCGAGGGGACTCCAACCACAGTCTCCCTCGTTTCCACTAACTGGGCCGCACACACCCCACTTGACTGGCATCGGTTGACCCCCCCTTTTGAAAAAGATGCTTTGCATGAAGCACTCTCAAAAATACGCGTGCCTTTCCCGTCCCCTGGATGACCCAGGGGAAGAAAAGTCCTCTGAGAGCCATGACTTGTTCATCTTGGTTCTTTTAGAAACACAGCGAGGGGACTCCAACCACAGTCTCCCTCGTTGCCACTAACTGGGCCACACACACCCCACTTGACTGGCATCGGTTGAGCCCCCTTTTGAAAAAGAAAAAGATGCTTTGCATGAAGCACTCTCAAAAATACGCATGCCTTTCCCGTCCCCTGGATGACCCAGGGGAAGAAAAGTCCTCTGAGAGCCATGACTTGTTCATCTTGGTTCTTTTAGAAACACAGCGAGGGGACTCCAACCACAGTCTCCCTCGTTTCCACTAACTGGGCCACACACACCCCACTTGACTGGCATCGGTTGACCCCCCCTTTTGAAAAAGAAAAAGATGCTTTGCATAAAGCACTCTCAAAAATACGCGTGCCTTTCCCGTCCCCTGGATGACCCAGGGGAAGAAAAGTCCTCTGAGAGCCATGACTTGTTCATCTTGGTTCTTTTAGAAACACAGCGAGGGGACTCCAACCACAGTCTCCCTCGTTGCCACTAACTGGGCCACACACACCCCACTTGACTGGCATCGGTTGAGCCCCCTTTTGAAAAAGAAAAAGATGCTTTGCATGAAGCACTCTCAAAAATACGCGTGCCTTTCCCGTCCCCTGGATGACCCAGGGGAAGAAAAGTCCTCTGAGAGCCATGACTTGTTCATCTTGGTTCTTTTAGAAACACAGCGAGGGGACTCCAACCACAGTCTCCCTCGTTTCCACTAACTGGGCCGCACACACCCCACTTGACTGGCATCGGTTGACCCCCCCTTTTGAAAAAGAAAAAGATGCTTTGCATGAAGCACTCTCAAAAATACGCGTGCCTTTCCCGTCCCCTGGATGACCCAGGGGAAGAAAAGTCCTCTGAGAGCCATGACTTGTTCATCTTGGTTCTTTTAGAAACACAGCGAGGGGACTCAAACCACAGTCTCCCTCGTTGCCACTAACTGGGCCACACACACCCCACTTGACTGGCATCGGTTGAGCCCCCTTTTGAAAAAGAAAAAGATGCTTTGCATGAAGCACTCTCAAAAATACGCATGCCTTTCCCGTCCCCTGGATGACCCAGGGGAAGAAAAGTCCTCTGAGAGCCATGACTTGTTCATCTTGGTTCTTTTAGAAACACAGCGAGGGGACTCCAACCACAGTCTCCCTCGTTTCCACTAACTGGGCCACACACACCCCACTTGACTGGCATCGGTTGACCCCCCCTTTTGAAAAAGAAAAAGATGCTTTGCATAAAGCACTCTCAAAAAGACGCGTGCCTTTCCCGTCCCCTGGATGACCCAGGGGAAGAAAAGTCCTCTGAGAGCCATGACTTGTTCATCTTGGTTCTTTTAGAAACACAGCGAGGGGACTCCAACCACAGTCTCCCTCGTTTCCACTAACTGGGCCACACACACCCCACTTGACTGGCATCAGTTGACCCAATTTTCAAGATGAAAAAGATGCTTTGCATGAAGCACTCTCAAAAATACGCGTGCCTTTCCCGTCCCCTGGCTGACCCAGGGGAAGAAAAGTCCTCTGAGAGCCATGTCCACATTGTCAGTGGACAGACACATGTGCTTATCTGCCAGCAGACCCCCAGCAGCACTGAAGACAGGTTCCGAGAGAACGCTGGCTGCAGGACACGACAAGATCCCCAAGGCGTACGTGGCGAGCTCAGGCAATTTATCTAGATTGGAAGCCTAAAATGAGCAGGGCTCAAGTTGCACAATAATGGAATCGATGTTTCCTTGCATATACTCATATATCTGTGTGTCCTCCTCTTTTTCCTTGTCCAGCTCTTTTGTTTTCGCATGAGTATATGTCCTTGTCACTTTCCCATGTGTTTGAGTTGTTTGTCACCTTTTGGACCCCTTTGAGGGTGTTTTCTAGGTGTTTTTATGTGTTTGTGAATGCCTGCCATTGTTTCCTATGCAGTTCGAGTTCGGTTCGTCGAACGTTCGACGAACCGAACTCGAACGGGACCTCCGTTCGGCGAACCGCCTCGAGCCGAACCGGGACCGGTTCGCTCATCTCTAGAGAAGAGATGTGCCAGGAAGATGAAATAGATCTTACACTAATGAAGCCATGGCTCTCCTCTGGGTCTCCACCACAGCGTGATGGAAGTGGAAGCTGAAGCTTAGCAGATCCACCAGAGACTGCTGCATTAAGCATTTCCGTCGAAGAGACTGACGGCCCTGAGGAGATATGGTAGAGGCAGAAGCCAGGGCGGACATTGCAGCGGATAGTCCCTGCAGCTGGTTTGCCAGCTCATTAATGGCCTGCATCAGCTAGTCCTGATGCTACCATAAGAGCAGACCTCCTCATACAGGATTTGAACAGTAGACCCGATCCCTGGATCTGATTTGTCAGTGGCGTCCATGACCTGAACGTAATGTCACGCTGGTGGAGCTTACCCTGAAGGGGTGTGACTAATTGTCTACCGCTTCTACACTAGAGCCTCTGATGGTGAGGATAGGTAAGACTGCCGGTAGACCCAAAGTACCACTCTATGGCAGTCCCTGGGACTGCAGCAGCTGACTGGAGGGTCAAAGGCGCGAATACGAGATATTGGAGGGTGAGACAGTGGCATAGTCATATGATCCAAGGTTGGGGCAGGCAGCATAGGGTTAGGGTGCAATGCCAAGGTCAGGCAGCATGGCTAAGCAAGCCGGGTCATTAACTGGAGACAGAATATGGAGGAATACTTAAACTAGGAACTTTCAGGCTAGGAACCACATTTGGCCAAGAAGTGGTGGAAGGAGTTGTCTAAAATGGAACCTGCTCACACGGGATAGGTCAGGGAATCTCTGTAGAGAACAGCTATGCTGCCCTAAACCCAGATGGAAGCCAAAAGCAGAAGCAGCTGTTGAATGGAGTGCTGCAAGGGGCAACTTGGCAAGTAGAAACTGTACAGAGAGCATGATGAGTGAGACGGCACTGGAGAGATATGCAAGTACCCACAGTGACAATAGCGTTTTAAAGATTTGTGGCCTCCACACTAATAGCCTGACTACCAGAAGGAAATTAACTTTACTCCTCCTGACAGCCTCCGTCTTTCAGTCATATAGGCGTGGCATGAGTCAACGTTCAGTATACAGTAAGCGGTGTTTGTAACCACACTCTGACACTGACCTACTCCGCAGAGTCTGCTGTCGCTCATTACGTACTGAGCGATGACTGTGGCCGCACCTCTATGACTGAAAGCCAGAGGCTGCCGGGAGGAATAAAGTTAATCTCTTCCCATGCCTTTAGCCAGGCTATAAGTGGGCACACAGCTTTAAATCTAGTAACCTGAAGGTTAACCCCATATCTGCAGGTCAATATCATTTTGGCATGACCAAATCCTTTTAAGTTCTATGTATATCCAAATGGTGCCACTAAAAGAATACACCACTGTGCTGCTAAAATGAAAAAATATATATATAATTTGTGGGTTAAAAATAATTGCTGCTGGAGGTAGAGGGTAAAA